>NW_015386436.1:633934-656953 GCF_001527695.2 Protobothrops mucrosquamatus
TTAGAGAGGGTTGTGAAGCACTGTGAAGCGGTATATAAGTCTAAGTGCTATTGCTATTGCTGTTTTGTGAAAAAACTTGCAGGAAATGTTTCAAACAGCTGGATAGAAAACAGGAGCATCCCCTAGGGAGTCAAAATAGGCACACCTGTACAAAAGGGACAGAGCTTCAGTTGTGCTGCCATGTCTACCACCTTGCAAAACCTACTCCTCCGACACCTCCTGCCCGCAGACATCCCTGAGAAATGACAACCTTTTCTACTGTTTTGAGACAAAAACAAAATTTGAGTGCAATTACCCAACAAGAAAATCCCTACCAAGACATGAAAATCCATCTTGTCACAATGTTCCTGCCCAGCAAGCAGGGTGGCTGTCTTGTGGGCAAGTCGATCTCCATTTTCATCCAGGTGGGCTCGTGGGATATATCGTCGTTCATCAATGGTGAGGTTGTAATCCAATGCTGAAATGAAGGAAGATTGAGGCTAAATAATTTATTCCCCAGTGTGGAATAAAATGTAAAACCAACTTGTTCAAATCTCATATTAATAAAGGAGAACATTTGTAGTTCAGAGTTGAAATGAGGGGTCCTTGGTGCTCTCTGAGCTTGCTTGTTTTCTAGCAGATGTTTCATGACCTGACTAGGTAACATCATCAGTGAAAACTTAATTGACTCCTTCTGCAGCCCCATTCCTCTACTGTTAAATGTGCTTCCCCAAAACTGCCACAACTGTCTTATAAATTTACTTCTTAAATAGGAAACTTAATTTTATAAATAAGCAAGTGATGATTAAATGGCAGTGATGGGAAGAAGCTAAGAGGGGCTTCCTTGTAATCACTGGATTCTGGAGACAATTTCAGGCTTTTCTCCCCTTAAATGCTTCTCCCTGCATTGCAGAGTTTCATCTCCCTGTTCCCTGCTCTGAGCATCTGGGACAGGATTGTGTCCTGAATAAAAGCCCCTTCCCTGAGGGAGCAATACGGCCACCCAATGGGGAGAACCACCCTCAGGGGAGGGCAGCCCCTGCCACTTACCTACATGAGCTGTCTGAAAATGAGCTGAGAGAAAAACGGCAGTCAGGCAAACAAAGGTTGACAGACAAGTGGCCTCTTTTCCATTCCGAACACAGTCCTTGGTGAAGATGTTGATTTTGGAAGGCTCAAACTGGAGGGTGGCATTGATTTGGACCACACTGCGGGACCTTATAGGGAAGAAGCAAGAGGCTTTAAATGACAAGAAGGCATTTTATTAATCTTTTGGGACATTTACCACTGGCATATCCATTTAGTTTAATTAGTGGAAATGCCAGCTTCCTATGTGGAATGGAATTGGCCCAATAAAACAAAATTTGGTTGCTTGTAAAAGATTGAATTATTTTAAAGAAGTTGTCAAACAAGGTGGAAAAATTTACATTTGGAGTTTAATATGGATATTGACTTGAAAAAACTTAAAGTTGAAACTTTGTCAGTGAACAGATTACTTTTAATTTACCTTTAAGTTAAACCCAATTTAATAAATAGATCTGATTAAACCTCATACTGTAGGTCGACCTTTACATCTGACCAATACATAATATATATTATTATTAATAATAATACCTCCAAATCATGACATTGGCTTTATTCTTATTCTTTGCCTCTGCAGTTTGAATATAAAGTGATTATGGAATTATAGAAATTAATTATTATTGTTTTTAAATATATGAACCCAGACAACACACTGTTTACTAAGCACTAAAGACTGTTATTGTAAAAAAAATCAATAAAATATATTTTTTAAAAAATAAAACATCAGTGCTTGGGCTCATACTCCCTAGGCTCCTAATAATGGACACCTACTAACTTGGGGTATTGGTAAGGTTCTGCTCCCTTCCTCCTTTCCCGCCAACTTCACTCTGAACGAAAGATATCTCAACCAGTCTTAAATTTGATATGACCAACCATAATAGGACAGCACTTCCACGGGAGCCCACAGCAAGATCCACCAGCTTGTCTTCATTCATATCCAGGCTTCCATGGATGCTGCTCCCAAAATACATAAAGCCAGGAGAAAGATCAGCAGCTGCAATTCTCTGGAAGACCAAGGAAAAAAATTAGTTTTCTTTAAACATAACTGTGCAAAAGCAATTATATATTTTAACAAGCAAGTGTACTCAAATTACATCTCTGTGTTTACATGTGTACAAGGCCCACTGCTTGACTTCAGTTCCCAGAGTCCCTAGACGAGTGAGAGAAGATTGTCCTTGAAAAACTAGTTGGGTGGGGCCATGACAAAAAGCAAGTTTGCATCAATTTAAGTTACTCTCCCTGTGTTTAACAATTCTTTCTTCTGTTACATTCCACAGTTCTAATCTGGTAAATTATAATGGGGTGGAACCAGTGGTGGGATTCAAGTCCAAAAGCCAATGTAGGCCCCAACCATCACCCCTTCTCTGTCTTTTCTTATAGCCTAAAGAGAATCTGTACCTGCTTATATCTCCGGATCAGATTTTCCCGATACCCATGGAAGATGTACAGAGCTCCCTGATGCTCATCCTCCAGAGGTGCTCCCACAACTACATCGCTGTAGGAATCCTGGTTCAAGTCAGCTACAGTGGCAATGCAGGACCCGAACCTGGAATTCTGATAGCCAGGCAAGTCCTTCAAGGCTCCATTGGGAACAAACTGGTTCTTCAAGAAGAGAAAAGATGAAAAAGCACATTTGTGTATCAGCACGGAATGAACCATGAATATAATGTCAGAAAAATTGTTGCTCCTCAAAAAAGAGATGGAGAAAAGTAGTCCTTGGCTTACAACAGTTACAGTAGTTTAGTGACTGTTCAAAGTTACAACGTCACTGAAAAATGTGACTTATGACCGTTTTTCACAGTTACAACCTTTGCAGCATCCCAATGATCATTTGATCAAAATTCAGACGCTTGGCAACTGGTTCATATTTATGACGATTGCAGCATCCTGAGATCACAGGATCCCCTTTTGCGACCTTCTGACAAGCAAAGTCAATGGGGAAGCCAGATTCACTTAACAACCGAGCTATTAACTTATCAGCTGCAGTGATTCACTTAACAACCAAGGTGAGAAAGGTCTAAATTTCTAAAATGAGGCAAAACACACTCAACAATTGTCTCACTTAACAACAGAAATGTGGGGCTCAGTTGTCGTTGTAGGGTCGAGGACTACCTGTAACACACTTCTTGCTAGGTGTCTTGTTCTTCCTTATATCTGTGTTCATTGCTCTAAATATTTTCCCCCAATTCTTCTTTATCAATCTCAATGCCTTCAGAAAGGTAGAACTCAGAATCCCATATTTTGGTCGAATATTCTAATCACCAGAAACTAACTGCTTCTACTTGGTCAATAGTATGATCAGCTGTCATGTGACAAAGGTAGCAAATGTAAAAGGGCTTTTCCTGTCCTGAGGAAAATGCTCATTTGTGGACACAAGGCCAAGAATTACCTCTTTTAAGCTGTAGATGTAGACCTTTCCCCTCTCTCGCCCTTCACTGAAATACATGGGAGCCCCGACCAACAGAATGTCTGTGATTCCGTTCCCATCAACATCTATTGAACTGATTTCACTTCCAAAGTAGGCACCGATCTGAAAAGGATACAAAAAATACACACAGAATGAAGACTACAGAGCTGTGTGTTTCTGTATTTTTATATGCTTCCGAGAAATTAATGGCATCCGTAATGATACTACTGGAATGAGAGGCATTTCTCAGAGGAAACCATCCATCATCTCCTTGTCTAGACATTGCTTCTGGAACAGACTTCAGAGAGAGAGAGAAAACAACACTTTGATCCTGGGCGATTAAGGATCGTATTAACTGCTATTCTCAGTTGCTTTCTGTTGATTGATTCTCTTACTGAAAGTCCACGGCAAAAAACGATTAACATAGTTTGAAAGAATTCTAGCCTATTTACATCGAGTAAATAGTATCCTGTGGATTCTTGATGAATGCCAAGATTTGCATTCTTTTATAGACAGAAATGCTTCTGTATAATAGGCGATTCAGCATTGCTTATTCATTCCATTTGGCCACTTCAGTCATTCTTGAAGTACAAAAATGCAAAATCAACTTCTTAAAGGAAACAGTTCTTATAATTTATAACCTGTCTAGGCATTTCTTCAGGAAATTATATCAGACCCAGAGACAAATGGCTTTTAAAGGATAAAGTGAAAAACTGAAGGGTGGATCCTGAATCCTGAGTGGTGTTTTATTTTGGAATTGCTGTGGGGAGAACACCAACATAAAGACAATAATTTTACTGTTATTATTATATGGTTATTGTTATCAATTAAGCAAACCAAGCATGTGCTTAGGAGGCCCAGGGTAGGGGGCAACACAGAGATTTTTTTCCTCTAGCTATAGGTAATCCTCGACTTACAACAGTTCATTTAGTCACAGGTGGTAAAATGGGGCAAAGTTCACTTAAAAAAGATTTCGCTTAGCAACATAAATTCTTGTGGTCATAAGTCGAGGACTACCTGTATTATGCCCTTAACTCTTTAACTGCCACACTCTTTAATCTGATAAATTGTTCTTATCTGCTACTTTCAACTTTAATCTGTATTGGAGTAAAGAAACCATTTTCTTTGATAGAGTGAATGACTAAAGTTTAAACGCTTGGCTTGAAGCTTTCATCAGATATCATATTTATTCCTCCTTATGGCATGAGAGTTTTGCTTCGGTCAAAGGACGCCACTGCTGGGCTCTGCTTAGGCATCAGTTGGCTTTAATCCAGCCTTGTGCCACTAGCTTCCTCTTTGCCAGCCACACAAGTTCCTAAAGTAATGCCCAGAAATATATCCTTTACCTGCTCTCCGGTCAGTGACTGGTGGATGGTGAGGCTTCGATTTGTGTGCATTGTGAAAACAATCACTTTTCCAGTATGGTTGAATCGAGGGGCTCCTGCTACATAAATCCTGCTGAGTCTGGTGGACACCACCGAGGTGACGGTGTAGCCTACAGCACACACACACACAAGAGATCATGCGGAGGAAATCCCTTACAGTGACATATTTCTAAGGCCAGAACTGATCATCATCACTGTCATAATCACATTTGGAGTCCTTTTCTACAATATTGTACAGTCCTTCTTACTTTCTGCCAACCTGCAAAACAGTTTCAATCCAGGATGGCCTTAGTTTAGAGTTGTTTTATTGGGGCTTGATTTTTTACCCCCTGCCCTGTGAATATGCTGCTATCATACGTTTAGAGACTTGTGGAAGTTTACACTTAAAACAAATAATTATCAAAAATACGATTACCAACAAAATGGTATGCAATGACTTCATTAATAATGCAAATGTAACTTCTCTGCCTCCTTCTTCATCCCAATGATCCCTCTAGGCCTTTTTGACCATCCATGTAACCATCTTCCTAAAAGTTGGAAGCAAGGTGCCATCTGGATCTCCAGAGGGAAATTATTCCAGATGGTTGGCACCACAACTGAAAAATGGGAGTGGGGTGTGTGGGGGGTGTTGGCTCTTTTGCGACTATCATGGGGGAGGCAACCCCAGCATTCCTAGCCTAGCAGAATGGGAAGAAGCACTTTATAGCTGACCTGCAGGTACCTGGGCACCAAGATGGTCTGGCTATTTACGCTAAAAGCAGCCCCTTGAGATGCATTCAGAAGTCTGATGACTGATGCACAGCCTGCAGCACCATTGCTGTACATATCTACAGTGGCTCTCAGTTGCGAACTGCAACTTCTGGGTAATCTTCAAAGCCGGCCACAGAGAGAGAGCAGTCATTGCAGCCATCTATGCAAGAGGAACAAGGGTCTTGTCACTTTTGCCAGGGCCCGCTTCTCTAGGGGCACTGGCCCAAGTTAAGGAAAAATCCTCCTGGCCACAGTCGCCCTGCAGCCCATCTAGCTATAGCCGTGACTCCAGGCTGACCCCCAGCTCAGAGAGCTGGTCCTTCAAGGAGACCCCTGCCCCATCTAAAGTTCCTCCCAGTGGAGCTGGAGTTCCAGGAAGCTTCTGGACCAACAACTCCTCTGTTTTCATGCCATTCAGCTTGCTGACTTTTTCAATAATATTTTAAATAAATACAATATGAAGTATCATTTAATTGTTTGGGGGGGGCTGTTATAATTTGGGAACTGAATGCAGAAAGGTGGAATATAAATTCCAGTATTCCATGTCTGAACTGCATCTTTGGTTAAGCTTTACTAGTGCTGATCCAGAAGCTTGCATAATCTACATGAGACACTGGTGGCATTCCAGACATTGTTCTTACCAAGATAGGCCCCATGATTTTTCAGTTCATCTGGAAACTCTTGAAGGTAGGATTCTCGGTGAGGAACAACTTTGCCACTGCTGGTCTCCTTGAGGACGGCACCATTCCAGTCATAGGCCCCCACGGCTCCAAGCAGAATCCCATCCTATTCATGGAATTTAAAAAAGCTGAGGGGTAATGACAGTAGCAGGTCGAAGGTGTGGCACTTCTGGATGTAACTCTGCCAGTGTTCCAGATTGTTGGCCACCCAGCTGCTTAATTTGATCAAATAAAGTGCTACTTGATCAAGAAGTCTCCGCTTGGGTTATCTGATTAGATTGATATGATATCTCAAGTTCACGTAAGAAACTGGGACCTTACATCACAATATAATTACATCAGCGTAAGACTTAACTTTGCATTCACACAACTTGCTAAGGTTGATTAATTTCAATTTATCTGATGTAGATTACCCTGTTGTACAAACCCAGAATTGTTTTTAGGTATATCTCTATTAAATGAGTGGTTTAATATCCCACTCCCCCAGTTGCTAAGTGAATTATGTTATGCAAACACAGCCTTTGCCTTAGTTAAATTCATTTCATTTCTTCTATTTCTGCCAGTGGGACTGAAGGAGGCTTAGAACCACCAATATTACCACTAGATGCTCATGGTGTAAATGGAAGTGACAATTCCTCAACTTTAATAAAAAAAAAAAATTAATTAATCAAACAATTGCGTAAGGGCTGACCTTAAGTAGAATTTGAATGCTGTGCTAGGCTTTCTACCAGGAACAAATCTAGCCCAGAAGTGTTAAATAATGTTTTGCTCTTAATTATTGTCAACATATGTGCAAGAAATAAATGAACTACTTAGGTTTTGTTTTCCATGAGGAGCACAGTAAAAATATAGTTTAGATTTTCTGCCAATTTACTTGGAGGCTTTTTGAAAATTGCATTAAGAAGCAGCTGTCTGAAACCGCAGAACAGTTTAATTTTTGAACTTCCAGTTTATCATAAATAGAAGTTCAAGTATCTTCTACCTGATACAGGCTTTTGGTGGATCCATATATTACAAACCATTACATTTTAGGCTCATTTATATCTATTGCATGCCAAAGTCACATGAATCATAAGATAAAATGAAAAAAAAAGTCCATTATTCACTTACTTCCACAATATGGGATGAAAATCCAGTCTGGGACATTTCCAGGCCAAAGGATATTTCATTTTTGTTGGTGCCTACAACACAAAAAAGGAATATTTAAAAAACAGTGAAAGAAAGAAAAATATATTTACTACCTGCCATGACAAAATTTGATTCAAACATTACAAAGGCCAGTAGGAAGATTTGTGATTATGGGCCCAGAAAATAAAAGAGAAATTTATGTCCATCTGTTTAAAAGTCTAAAGCTGAATGTTGGAATCAATGTGCATATAAATTTCTCAGTTCAGGCTTAAAAATGCAGCATTGCTATGAAATTAGCTCTTCTGTGACCTCATCATTCATTCCAGTGATAAATTAATGTCCACAGCAGAAATGATGAGGAGGTAAACACAATACGAAACTTGACTGCAGATTGGAATTCATGGCAATTTTTGACTTAGCATCCACATTTAGAAATGAACCACAGATATCAGTATCTTACTTACGGTAGAAACCTGCTGTTTAAGGAATCTCCTAACCAGTGTTTCTCAACCTGGGTAGCTTTAAGATGTGTGGACTTCAATTCCTAGAATTCCCCAGCCAGCCATCTTAAAGCTGCCCAGGTTGAGAAACTCTGTCCTGATTATTTAGAACAGCGGCCCTCAGCTTTTGGGGCACCAGGGAGGTTTATCCACGGACCAGAGGGAGCGTGGTTTTGTGTGCTGCCTGCATCCTGGGGATGGGGCTTTGCTTGTTTGTGCGGCCCAGTTTGTGGCATGCTGCGAACCGGTGCCAGTCCACAGACTGGGGGTTGGGGACCCCTCATTTAGAGTTCTCTTGAGAGTGACTGTCATAATTAACTCTGCCACTCTAAGCACTGTCTTTCAAATGTGCTGAAATAGGGTTAAACTGTAACCGAAAAAATATTTTTGTGCTTTGCACATGATTAAGGTCTATTCGCCTGCTCAAAATTCAGGAAATTCAAAAAATACTGCTTAAATATAACTTTAGTTAGATAATCCCGGGGCCGAAGATTCTCCTTCTGACATCCATGAAAGTCACATCCGACTGATACCTGCAGGCCCTCATGTAGCCAGGAAACAGGAGTTAGGTTTTTCCTCTTTTTATCTCTCAGAAGCTGCTCACCTTCTAAGCTGAAAATCCTCTCTCCAAGAGCATCCACAATATCTTTAAGGGCAGCCTCATCACTGACATTAAAGAAATGTTTTTCGTCTGGGTCACTCGCTATATATTTGATTTCTTTCAAAAAGGTTGCAGGGTTGATCCCTCTTCTGTTGTAATAACCAAGGACCTGGAGTGGCAAGCAAAATACATCTCAGCCTTATTCCACAGAATTACACTCATGGTATAAGTATTTACAAGAGAGCCAGTTTGGTGTAGAGGTTAGGGTACTTGGCTAGAAACCAGGAAACTGGGAGGTTTAGTCTTGCCTTAGGCATAAAGCCGGCTATGTGACCTTGGGCCACTCACTCCCTCTCAACTGATGGCAAATTACTTTTGAAATCCTGCCAAGAAAACTGCTGGGACATGTCCAGACAGTCGCCAGAAGTTACCTCTGGCTCAAAGGCAAATAATAAAATAAAATTACAAGGTTAGTTTTCAAATACTCAGGTAGAGGAAAATTTCACCCTTTTCTTTAAAAAAAAAGGTTATTTTCTATAGTCCTTCATTTCAGTTTTCCCAGCTCTATTACATCCTTCTCAAATGTGATTGGAACTGTTGAATGTTCCAGACATAGTAACAGCATAACAGACTTGGAAAGCATCTTGGGGGTCTTCTAGTCCAACCCCTGCTCAAGCAGGAGACCCTATCATTCCAGACAAGTGGCTGTTCAACCTCTTCTTAAAATCCTCGAGTGATGGAGCACCCACAACTTCTGGAGGCAAACCATCCCACTGATTAATTGTTCTAACTGACAGGAAATTTATCCTTAATTTGGATAGATGGTTGGATTTCTGTTTGAAAAGCTTCCATCTGTTACTTCTTGTCCTGCCCTCAGGTGCTTTGGGGAACCGGTTGACACCCACTAAATATTGGAAGACTGCTATCATGTCACCCCTAGTCCTTCTCTTTGCTAGACCAGACATAACCAGTTCCTGCAACTGTTCTTCAGGTGTTTTAGCCTCCACCCTCCAATCATCTTTGTTGCTCTTTTCTGCACTCTTTCTAGGGTCTCAGCATTTTTTTTTATATCATGGTGACCAAAACTGGATGCAATATTCCAAGTGTGGTATTACCAGTGCAGATTAAAGCAATATTAACACTTCACATGATCTTGATTCAATCCCTAGATTCCTAGGACTGCACTGACTTTTTTGTCAACTCGTTTATACTTAAGTGGTTGTTTACTAGGACTTCAAGATCCCTCTCACAGTTACTGCTATACCTGTGCATTTGGTTTTTCTTGCCTAAGTGTAAATCCTTTCTAGGGGAAGTGAAATATTTTTTTTTGTGCTTCACATGGAATCTTCAGATTCTGCCTGACTTTTCTGCATACATATTCTCTCAATAAAAGTTCTTTTGATTAACCTCAATGGAGTCAAGAGTTTCCTGAGGGACCAGCTGGGGCAGGTTCTTACAATTGCCACCTTCACTTTGCTGTCCTTTATGGCCCTAAAATTTTCCTCTTGTCCTGCCCTCTGATGCTTTGGCTAAAATGGACCGGAACCTGATCCGCTTAAGTCATGCGGGTTATCCACCAAAAATGGCAATCTATTTTAAAATTGAAGCCTTCAATTTTTTCCTAGCATGTGAACTCTGAATTCACAGCCATTTCAGTACAATTCTGAAGATTCCAGGCAGAAAGTGTGCAGCACCCATAAATGACTTACTGCAACGGCGTATCTGGTGACATTGTCTTTCTCGCTGCCTTCAATTGCCTTCTCAAGATCTGGGCTGTCGTGAGACTCTCCATCAGTGATAACAATCATAACCTTCTTTGCACCCTTCCGCCCTCCTTTCTGAAATGCTTCTGAGCTGAAATTCAAGAAGTGCAGAGAAGATAGTGAAAGATGTGGCATTTTGCAAATTAAATATATTGTTCTTTATTGGATACAACTGCTTGTAACTGGAATGCTCCATAATTCCTAGAGAAAGAGTATGTTTTCATTTGCACAATATGTTAAGTAGGGAAAGAAAGAAATTCACATACATAAACTCAGAGATACTCTCTTTTTAAAATTGCTTTGTTGCATAAGCATTCTGGGTTGTGTATTCTTTAATCTTATTCTAATCACTGCCTTGCCTCAGTATTTCTCAGGAGCAAAATAGGGTCAGTGTCCTCTAAATTATAGTGCATATTAGTATCCTCTATAACGTTTAATTTGCTTTGTAGCTAAGAGTTACCTCACTGTGTTGGGCATTAGGATTTTGGAGCTAATATGCATGGTTGTTTTTGCTGTCTGCTTATGATGTGTTGAATCAAAATGGGTCCATGATCTACCAGACCTGGGTTAAACTGTTAAGCTCCATCATTGCCCAATTCCATGCCTGCCTAAGAACACCTCCCTTTTCATCTGAAGAGAATCTGGAAGGTAGGCTTACCGAGCAAACTCTATTCCAAAGGCTGTTCGGGTTTCAGTACCGCCTCTCTGCTCGATGTGTTTGGCAGCTTCTACCACATCCTTTACAGATCTATAATCATTCAGGTGAAATTCATGGACAGCATCCTCTCCATATTGGACAACTCCAACCTTGTGAAAACATTATAAAGTACTGGGGTGAAAATCTTCTTTCACGAATGAGCCTATAGACTATATTACAAGCATATCCTAATTATGAACACCTTTCTTGTCTGTTTTGTCTGTCTTGTATTACTTTAAATCAAGACATTGCAACTCCATTCAGGCCAAGTGTCCTTTGAGTGATATGCTTAGAGGTATGTACTCTGAAAGAGAAAGAGCCAGAATAGAGGATAGAGAACTTCATTGGAATTAAAAGTACTTAAAAGACCTTCATTTAATTTAAAAGTAATGTAGTTTAAATACTATGGTCACATGTCATATTTTAATAATGTCCCTTTTTGTCATATTAACATTATAATTGGATGGCAATTTTTGAACAGTTCTTTTGCAGGTCATACTCAGCCTGGGATCTCAGTTGTACCATCCAGCCTAAAGGATAGCTCTCAGTTTACTATAAGGTCGTATATTTGTCTACTCAGAAAGTAGTCCCATTAAGTTCAGTGAGATGTCTTTCCATGCAAATGTGTGGATTCAGCAGCATTCAAAGATTGTGTGTGTATATGTGTGTTGTATCCCAGTCAATCTAACAAAGCAGCATTGGATCAAATTAAGTTCCATTCCCTTTGAACATTCACAAACATCTGACAAAGTTGGATATTGTGGTGGGAAGGCATAATGCTGCTATTGTCATTTTGATGTCAGCCATCATTGCTGTGGATGCCTGTGTGTAGATTACAACTTAAATGTTGCAACAATGTCCTAAATGCGCCACTAATTTGTTACAAATTACAAACCCATTTTTCTAGCTTCCCCCCCCCCCCAGCAATCATCAGATGTTTTCTGACGAGAAAACATTATTTTCATTTTGTAGTCGTGCTTTGGAGTCAATGTCCAAAATATCGTTTGGAATGCGCAACGTTCTTAAATCAGCTGTGCTTATTCCTGGGTTCATATGGCAGCCCTCTGCAAGTGCTGTGTAATGCTAGGAAAAGAGATGGCTATTTTGTTTTGTTTGTTTGTTTGTTTGTTTTGCAAACAACTCAAGGTGGCAAACGTACCCAACTCACTTTCTTCCTCCTATTTTCCCCACAAATGGGATGAGTTGGGCTGAAAGAGAATGACTAGCCCAAAGTCAACAGCTGGCTTTCACGGTAAGAACTCTCAATCTCCCACTTTCTAGCCTGGTGTCTTAACCACTAGATCAGAGTATCAAACTGCCGGCCTGTAGGCCGGATGCATCATGCGGAAGCCGCGCCCAGCCCATTGCCAGCAATGGAAAAAAAGTTCACCTCACGTGTTGACACCCCTGCACTAGATCAACTTTAAGTAGTTGCAGATAGGTGCTAATGACTGTGTGCTTCAAAGCACCTTTTGCCTTCAAATCCAAACACAGCCCAGTCTGCTATTTATGACTTAGCATTCCAGCAAAGTGAATCAAGCTTATAATGTCCAGCCAACACTGGCAATCTCTGCTCCAAAATATGACCACAAGTCAAAACCCCAGTCCTCAGTGAGCCTGCGAGTTCCGAGAGACGGCTAATTATGCTTTTAAAAATAAATAGTGCAGATTTATTCTTGAAGCAAAGGGACAAGGGAGACATACATCAGCCAAAAAAAAGCTATGTCATGAAGGGCAGGATGCGCTGATAAGAGCAAAGTCACCCACACATGTTTTGTCACCTGTATTTGTCCCGGTCCAATGTAAAATTTCTTCAAGATTCTTATCAGGAAATTTTGAACTTCTGCCCAGGGGTAGATGCTGTTAGATCCATCCAGGACTATAATTATATCCATGTATGTCTGGCATCCTGCAACCAGATGGACAAAGATCATTAAGGGATCTTGGCTACCAAAAAAGAAGTGGAATAGGCTGCCAATTCCTTTCCCCTTGGCACACAACAATAGTGCTTCTTTCCAGGTAAGTGTGTCCAACAGAGTTGAGCACCTTTTCCAGATCCAAGGGCCACACTATGATAATCTTTTGGTGCTGTGATGCAATGCTGCATTCTAACCACTGCACCACCAGGGCTTTAGTATTGAAAAGTAAAGCCAAACATAGCAATGAATGAAGTGCATAATAGCTAGGGGAAAAAATCTGTAGCATCCCACTTCCCTCTGTGTCCTGAGCATCTGATTATTTTGCTTAATGATTAATCCAGGCTGCCCCAAACAGTGAAAGAGAGACAGAAAACGAGCTGTTTGAGGGCACTGCTAATTTTGATCAAAAATTAACCCTTTGAAATTTTCCAACAAATGTGTGGGCCTAGAAATAAATAGGTGGAACATTTCTCTGAATTTTTCCAGGGACAGGAGAAATTCTGCAACTGTTTTCTGAGAATTCTCACTTAGAGATTAGTATAAAACTTTGACAAAAAACAGCCCCTTGAGGAACTTCTCTCCAATGCTTTTTCCTCTGATTGAGTGGAAGAGTGTGGAGCCAGGGAGCCTGCAGAGAAGATGTGGCACAAAAGGCAAGATGTTCCCATAAATCACATCACGACAGTGATTAAGTGTAAGGACATCACACATATTTTTCTCTCCTTGGATTGAGTGAGGATTTGTAAGAGAATTCTCTGCAGACATTGCCAAGCACAGTCTCTTGATCATTTGTTTTCTTCATTTTGCTTCTTCACAGGAAAGCACCGATCAAAAACATGCCTCCTTGCTGTCTGGGAGGAGGGTGTTTTTTTCTCCCCTCACTGCTGCCCAGCAGGAAGCATTTTACCTACCATCAGCACAAAATTCCCACTGGGCAGGCTTCTTTTCAAGAACAGACTTGTTTGTTTCCCCTAAGATGGTGATTCTAAACCCCCAAGCGGAGAGGAAGAGAGGGAAGGAGGAAGCGGGGGGGGGGGGAGGAGGAAAACGTAATAGGCTGGTCCTCCTACTCTGGAGAGCTGGAGCCACTGACTTGGAGTATCTGAAGTTGGAGTTCACTCTGGAGCACATGCCTGTGGTGTAATAGGAACTTCCGCACTCATGAGACCACAGAGGGCTGCAAGCCTGTGTCAGAAAGGGAGAAAACAATGACATATTAGGAGAGGTTTTCAGAGGCCATTGTTTTAGTTGCCTGGATAATTTCTGTGGAGGTTGGGGCATTTCTCCATGAGCAGATTGCTGCTTGATGTTTGTCGAGGTGAAAGGAAATCAAAGCCAGCGATATGAAACAGCGTCTCTGCCTAGGAAGGTAGTTCTGCAGGACATGGCAACTTCTAAGCATGGTGGCAGACCAAATGAGAGACGAATGAAAGTGTAGCAACCACTACAGGCACCAAACATTTATTTGGTATCCTCCTAGCTCCCCATCTGTTTGGCTGAAATTTTAAAATATTATTTTTATGTAATAACACAATGAAAGGGGAAGGTGGACACTGCCAAGTAAAGCATCAGCCTCCAGCATAACTTATTTCTGAGGATATCTTTGGCCTCCCACAGGTCCCAGGGCATTTTCATAAAATTGGGAGGGACCGCGTTCCAGGCCTTTGGAGAGGTAGGGAGCATCTGGGACAGTTGGGGACGTGATGCGATGCTACCAGAGCCCTTTGCCTTCTGGAAGTGACAGCTAATGTGAATAGACATGTCTCCAACCCCAGGTATGAGGGCTTCCATAATACGTTCTCAGTTTCTCTATTTTCTCCCCTATTCAGAATTTTACCATCCGGTGTCTTGAACATCCATATCTTTTTATACCTGAGGAGAATTACAAATAAGCCTGATCTTCCTGTCAAGGGGATAGTATAAATATCAAGGGAAATCATTTGAAGCAGAAAGTTTTAGCAATCTGTTTTTTAATCTTGAACAATCATACAGAATAATAATTTAAATCACAAGAATTAGGTATGGCTAGTCTAGTGTAAAGAAGGACTAGGAGTGACATGATAGCAGTGTTCCAGTATTTGAGGGGCTGCCACAAAGAAGAGGGGGTCAATCTATTTTCCAAAGCACCAGGAGGCAGGACAAGAAACAATGGATGGGAACTACTCAAGGAGATAACCAATCTGGAACTAAGGAGACATTTCCTAACAGTGAGAACAATTAACCAGTGGAACAGCTTGCCTCCAGAAATTGTGATGCTCCACTTGTCTGAAATGATATAGAGTCTTCTGCTTGAGCAAGGGATTGGACTAGATTAAATCTCCAAGGTCCCTTCCAAATCTTTTATTCTCTTAATTTTTGGATTTGTATGAAACCCAGAAACTGCAGTCTGAGGCAACTATCTTATTCTGCCTAATAGGAGACTGAAAAGTGGGCTCCAGGTCGGAAACCACAGAAGATAATCCAAGTAAAAAGAGCATGTGTAATTATTCACAAACAATTTCTTACCAAAAAGCTGTTGTCTTTGGGGTTGGTAGTTAGGCTGAGACCCAGGCGCATGTTATCCTTTCGTTCCGACACATTGGAAAGAGTTACTCTTCCTTGGGAAAAAAGTGTCAGAGTCAAGACAGGCTGTGGGGAACCGTCACAGCCCTTGAAGACAGAGCATGGTGTGTCCTCATCACCACTACCATCATTTTCTTTTCTCCTTGACAACTGTAACACTTTCTCCCCATTGTCCCTACATCTGGTTGACTAGGCACCGTCTGTTCCAAAAACTCTTGGGCCTACAGATTCAGTCTCAGCTAAAACACTGGGAATAGCATTTCAGAAATATGTGGTTAAACCCAGGCTCTTCAGATTGATATTTTTTTCCTTCTGGCTTACAAATTCTGCTCTTCTGTTTTTTAAAAAAGTTGGTGAGGTGAACATACTTCATTATGTTCACCTCACCAACTTTTAATCATAGATAATAGACAACATCTACCTTGAGGCGACTTCAGTTTTGCATGTAAACATAAACCTTTTAATACTTTCAGAGCAATACGCAGAGACAATAAACTCAGCCCTTCCACTCCATAGTTTTACCTAGATTGAGCTTGGAACATGTGCTGTTGGCCTTGCCGTTCACTGAACACTTGTAGACATCTCCTGTTTTCTGGGGCCCATTGATCTCATATGGAGCTCCTACCACTAGCCTGGAAAAGGAAACAAAATCTGTAAATGTCTGGCCTTTAGGGAACATTATTCAGGATAACAACTGAGAAATTCTGTCTCCACTAAAAGCTTAGAAATAGTTTGTTCTGTCCATGCAAGGAGGCTGTCCTTTGCTTCAGCGAGGTGTTTCTTGATGCAAGGTCATTATTTGTCTCCTTGGGGCACCCAAGAGCCCCCTGCAAAGTCAGAAGTATAGAAAAGTGGTGGGCTATTTCTTACCATTTGGGGGTAAGAAGCATAAAAAAGTGTTGTTTGAGCCTGAATAGTTTAAAAAGAAAAGGAAAAACATCCCTATCCCTTCCCAGAGAACTAGGGAAAGAAAACTCTCAGCTGTACCTACATGACCCTGACTTTTTTGCTTCCTTGCGCCCCCACTGTGGCCTAGGCTCCAAGGAAAACGTTACCCTCTGCGTCCAGCTACCCAAAGATTGCCCGTTCCTGTGCTAGAACAAAATAGAAAAAGCCGCAACGTGAGAACAGGCTACTACATCTTGTCCCCTTCTTGACCTGGCATCTGGACGCTGATACAGACCCTTATGTGCTGGCCAGGATCTTCTTGGCTGATTGAGGCTGCTGGTTGGGAAATATTTGCCAGCAGAGATGCAGAGGAGATGGCTTCTGGGCACTCAAGCATGTTCAATGAACAAGCCGCTCTGACTTTAGCAGCTCCCCAAAGCAGTCGGGAACCAGAAAGAAATCTAAACAAAGACTCATTCCTTTTGGAGCAAAAATATTTTTCAAATCATCCGAATCAAATGCTGGCAGGAATCAAAATTCTGATTTCATGCTGGCTGATTTTAACGGAAGAAGAATGGCAGTAGAAAGTAAACGATAACACTTGGTGCTATTTTTGAAAGTTAAATTTATTCTCTTTCCACATGACCACTAGTTTTGTCCTACCTCCCAAGCCCTCAGGAGCTGCCAGCAGTAATACCAAGAGCCCAGAAGCAGAACATGAAGGTTTGTGAATATGTGAAACCACCTACCCGGAAGGACTGCAGCTAATTCCTCTGGAGCAGCAGCTGAGCTGCTTAATTTCTGAAGTTAATTGGCTGCTTGGGTCCACATCTAAAGGCTGTCAGAAGGCCCTCACCCTGGACGAATGGCACGTGGAAGGCCCTGAAGCAATATACTGTGTAGCCTTTTAGATTAGGTCTTCTTGAGCTTCAGTGGGACTTTCTCTTTCTAATTCAGAAGGTAGCAGTGTCCGGGAAACATGTAGAGGAGGTCATCTCACTTTGGAAATGAATCTATTTCCCAGTCTGGCAAAGTCACTTCGATTCACAAACAGGGACCTTGGAGGTGGAAATACTGATTGTCTGGAAGAGCCCCATAAATGCATATATAAAGATTCCTGATACTATTCTCTGCATTTAATCAAATACTGTCGGTTTATCCGAGCTTGGGCATTTAGGAAAGAAAGATCCTTGACTCCATTTGTAGCGACAGGTATACTTTTACTCAGGGCTTTTTTTGTCATAGAACGCCCAGAACGGAGTTCCGGCACCTTTTTTGGATGGAACCTTCTAGGATAGGCAAGGCGGGTTGTATGACACGTGTGAGTTCCGGCACCTTTTTTTTTTTTTTAACAAAAAAAGCACTGCTTTTACTAAAGCCAAGTGGTTACAGCATAAGCAAAGCCAGATCTGAATATTCCCGTGATTTCCCCTTCTCCCATGCCCTCCCTCTTGGTCATTTCATTAATGTCCAATAGTATTCAAAGTAGGTGTTTTGGTACAGTCCTAAAGTTTGGCGCCTCTTTGGTGGGCATTTGCATTCCATTCTCATGCCCGTGTCCTTGGATCTTTCAACCGTTGGTTCTTCTCTCGGGATGGCACTTCTGGTTCCGGTCACCCCCCCTCCCTATCTTCCCCTGCTTCCTCCTCTCCTCCCCCCCCCCTTTTTATGGCAGGATGCCATTAAAGTGAAACTTTATATTTCACAAAACTTTATGCCCTATAAGTTTGTTAGTATTTAAAATGCCACAAGACTTTTTAAAAAAAATTAACATGGTCCCTTTTCTAGAAAATTTTTAAATATATATATATATATATACATACAACATTATTGGTTTGGTTTTGCAAAGAGTGAATCCAAATGTTTTAATAGGTCAGCTGCCATGCCTCCTAAAATGTCTTGGAACAGTAAATACCATTGAGACATCTGAAGCAAGTCATTTCAGTATTTACCATTAAAATATTTGGGAAAATATTTCTGCAGCTGCCAGGTTTCCATGCAACTCAGTGGCCACAGATCATTAACAATTTAAAATTCAACCTACCAGGGAAAAAAGAATCCCCACTCCTCCCTAAGGGGGGGAAAAAGATACTTCAGAATTTTACCACATTTGTTATCTTCACTGATATGACTTTTTGTTTCCTCTACATCTTTGAGCCTTTTCATAAATGACTCATAGATGAGGGGATGAGATCATCAGCTTTGTGGATGATACCAAACTGAGGAGAATTACGAACACTTTGGAAGACAGACTCAAGAAGGAACTTGACAGACTTGAGCATTGGGTCCTATCCAACAAGATGC
This sequence comes from Protobothrops mucrosquamatus, assembly GCF_001527695.2. Classification (NCBI taxonomy): domain Eukaryota; kingdom Metazoa; phylum Chordata; class Lepidosauria; order Squamata; family Viperidae; genus Protobothrops; species Protobothrops mucrosquamatus. The sequence continues at coordinate 652,581 of NW_015386436.1, forward strand.
AGTTCAGTGATGAGAAAAGTGAGACCCTTCACACAGGCAGGAAAAATCAAGTGGGCAGGTACAGAAGAAGCAGTACCTGGCTCAACATTAGTGCCTGTGAGGGGGATATGGGTGTCATGATGGGTCACTGCTTAAGTAAGAGGCAGTTAAGGAAAAGAAGACTCAGGGAACACACGATAGCAGTCACAGTGTTTGAGGGGCAGTCACAGAAAGAGAGGCACCAAAGAGAGGCACCAAAGAAGCAATGGGACTTGCAGCCCTATGATTATTTGACCCTGTAAGGAAGGAGCAGAAGACCCAGGGTGACTTTCAGTTGCCACTAACGGAAGAGATGTATTTGATCTCAGTTTACTAGCATCAATACTGCATTTTCTAAAAATTAGTACCGTATTTTTCCGTGTATAAGATGCTATTTTTTCCTGCAAACACCCTGTTTGTTGCTTTACCTAGGAAGGAATATGACTAGGGTGTCAGCTTCAAAAGAGGAAATTAAACCAACAGAAATAAAAGCATGCCTACATTCCATCAGCATGTGTTTTACTCTACTTTATTTGCTGGCTATTCTACACTGAATCAGCTCCCCACTGATAAAAAAAAATTAGTTGTGAAGCAGCTATAATTATTTTTTAATTGCATTTCCAAAAAAATGATTCATGTGTTTTATTATTTGGGGAAAAAGTAGCAATATCTTTGGAATGAAGGCAAGGCAGGAAAAGTAACAAAGGATCAGGCCTTTTCAATCAATGGTACACTTAATCTCCAACTGAGACTCAGCACTGCTAATAGATTCAAGATGAGTCTGGAGTAAAAGCCCAGTATTTGGAATGTGAATTATGAGTAGATCAAGAGGAACATTTAAATAGTTGGGAAAAAAGAGAAGTGTAACTCACAGCTTAAATGGATAATGATTTGATAATGACAGACATCTCCAAAGTCCATAGATGATTCAACTGAAGAGATGAATACTCTGGGTGTCTATGATTTGATAACTCTTATATTTTTCAATAGATCAGAATTAGAGGAATATCTATACCCCAATAATAGGTATCAATGTTCAGTTTTCCTCCCCCACCATACGGTAACGATTATGCATTGGCTGCTGTACTTTACTGTTTGCAATTTTGCTCCACATCCATTTCATTTGTGCAACTTAGAGCTACTAGAGCAGGGATGTCAAACTTGCAATGTCACATGACTGTCACGACGTATCGCAACTTTTTTCCCATTGCCGACAATGTGGTGGGCGTGGTTTTGGCATGACGCATCCGGCCTGTGGGCCAGCAGTTTGACACCCCTGTACTAGAGAAAAGGGGGAATACAAAAGTAATACAATATAAAAACAGTTAGAGATATGAAACAATGCAGCAAAATTTTAAAGAGATAAAAAATGTTAATTCTTTATCTAGAGGAATAGATAAAGGACTATCTAGAGGAATAGTTCTTCATGTTGAAAGGTGTTATTGATGCCATACAAATACATGTACACACACACACAAATACTAATAAAATACATAAACTGGGACAAAAAATTGACATTCTTTAGAGGGGTGTTTTAAAGAGAAAGCCAGAGTAGAGTATTATGTTTTGCTGTATTTGCAGGAAGTACATTAGGGATAGATCATCTTCATTTCATTCTCTTAAAGTTCTAAGCTTCAAAAATACAAGGAAAGTGCAGAAAATTTTAACTCTTTAGTTCCATCTTGTGTGTCATTAGGATTTTTGTCAGATCTACCTTAACTAGACATATATTAATTAGTAGTTTACTTATTTCATTCCAAATAGCCATGCACATAGTATCTAAAAACCTGTAGAAAACACTGTAAGTACAATATTACTGGCAGCCAATTCACACTCTAACTATAACCCCAACCCTATTGCCCATCTCAAGGGGTCTACAACTGGGGTCCCCATCCCCAGGGCTTCTGTATATTCCTGTTGAGTACCATCTGATTCAGTTTTATGAGCATTGCTTAGAAAGGAAGAAAGGGCACTGAACATGCAAGAGTGAAGGAACAATGGTTTGAACCAATGCATAATGACAGAGAGAAAACTGGATTTTTAAGAAGATGGTTGTATATATTACCGTAGTTAAGTGCAACTTTGTAGTATGAAAACCATGGCTTATCTATTCCATATCTATAATGCCTTGTGTTCTTCTTATAAACAGAACAAATCGGGTCCTATACTGTTGTATGTAATACTTTCTCCACTATTTCTCATACACGGAAGAATGTAAAAAAGACAGCAATTCTTCACAAAAAGCATAATTAGCTTGTGAAACTCATTGCTACATTTTATGAGGACTATTGTATTACAGTACAGTTTAAGTTTAAAAATGAGTTTTAAATTGTTTTAAATTTTACAAGTGGACGTTCTGTGCTGGCTTCTCAGTTGGCAAGGGAGTTTTCTACTGACAGAATTAAGTCTGGAAATATGTTTATTTTTTCATATGGAAATGCTTTAGGATGACTAGACCTGCCTACCCCCATCACAGTAGCTTTGTTCCAAAAAGAGTAAACTGTATGATGGTGTTAAATGCATAACTGCTTCAAGCTTCCTTGTATTTGTGCTCGGAATGTCTAGCAAAAATTGGTATTAAGCCAGCCATATTTCCCACCCCCACTAGTACATTCAATATCCAGCCAGCCAAGATAGATGGGGGTAAATGACTAACTACTTTTACAGATCAGCACTGCGCAATTATTGCTGTAAATCTTCAAAGCAGATTTGATGATGCCTCCCTTGAGGCTATTTCATCCTTTCTTTCATATTATTGTACAGTAGGACTGAGAACGTCATGTCTGCTCCTAGACGTGTTATTACCTCAAGGACATGAAGGTCGCCTGCCAACTTCTCTGGTTCACACGCTCACTGACAGTGGCAGGCATGGGGGCATGAGGCTTCTGGCTTCTGGCTGGGTCAGGCCATCCTCAGATTTCTGCTCTTCCACAAATTCAGATTGTGTTATGAATAAAGGAAACAAATGAATATGTAGAAACACTTGGCAAAAAGAGTCTTAAAAGTAATCCTTGCCAGTTTAACCTTGCATCTTCCTATGAGTTCCATCCAAAGGAGCAGCAGGATCACAAATGTCCACCATCTAACACAATAGTAAAAACCAACCATTTGGAGAGGAAGTGAGGCCAGGCAAACTGGTTCAGAACAGCCTGTTTTTTTTTGCTATGGCACCAAGATCCGTGAATGCAGTGTTCTGGCCAGAACTGGAGAATTTACAATTACAAAGTTAGATGAACAGATTATTATTATTATGGTTCATTGCAGTCAGCCAGATATTCAGACTGGATTTGGCATTTTTATTCATCTATCAAGTCTTTCCCAAGGACCTGGGATAGGCAGATGCTGATGTTTTATGGTGTTAAAAGTATCATCACAGGATGTAAGCTGTTCTAAGTAAAACTGCCTTTTGCAATTAACTGATAGTGGTTTTGTCAATGCCAGTGATGCTCAACTGAATGCACCTAAGATGCCTACTGTTTTTTTTTAATGTACTGGCCATTTTGCCTTGCCATTCTTCTTTTTGTTCTTCATTTGGTCTTTCTTCTAGTTTGGTCTTGATATTGAATTCCTGACTTTCCTCCTGCTCAATCCTCTGGACTGACTCCATCATTCAATGAGGTGAATCAGCTTCTTTGTTGGCAGACTAGAACGAGTGTCTCCTATCCAGGAGCTGAATGGAACAGCTGCCAGATGTGCTTAGGGGTGCAGCTTGAGAGATGCCCAAGCTGGCTTGGTGGTCTCTTTGCTGGATTCTAGGGGAGCACTTTAGATGAAAGATGTGCCACCCTTCACCTACAAGTATCATAACTGTCTTACAATGCAGTGCTGTGGGACCCTGCTTGGACTGATCACCAGGTGACTGGAGATGGAGTAGCAGTGAGCTGTCACTGGGAAAGGGGCAGATCTGCTTCATTCCTATGTTTTTGTGTCTTGCTCTTATTTTTGTAGGTGGATCTTCTTGAGCCATTTTGGGGAGAAAACTTAGAAAAGGACTCCAGAATGGTTTTCTTTAAATAATAGGAGACTCTAGAACCCCTCACCCAGATGCATAATGTGACAGAAGGAGAACATTATTAAATAATTGAATCTAGTGGTTTTTATCTATATTCCTCAGGAATCAGAGGCCCGTTTGTGCTATTTAACTATCCAGTGAACCCCTTCTCTGTGGGAGCACCCACCCTCTGGAACGAACTGCCCCCAGAGATCAGGGTGATCCCTGATCTCCCTTCCTTCCGCCGCGCCCTCAAGACGTGGTTGTTCCAGCTCGCGGGACTGGCCTAAGGGATTTTAAAGGGGTTTTAATTACTTTTAAATTTGACGTATTTAAATATTTCTTTTTAACCAATTTTTAATTA
>NW_015386436.1:657053-663500 GCF_001527695.2 Protobothrops mucrosquamatus
CTAAAATAAATAAATAAAATAAGTTGCATCACATAAACTGGGAAACCTAAGCAGGCTTGTGAGGGATCCCAGCTAGTGGCTTATAAAATCTTTTTAAATGAAGCATGAAGAAATCAGATGGTATATAGAATTTAAGACTCAGAAATTTTGCAGTATTTTCATAATTAAGCAAAATTGGAAATTTTGAATTTCACTCTGAAAAAAGAAAAATACTCTTAACACTCTACAATAAGTGTGTGCTTATTTTAGACAAAAAAAAGAGCCAAGTTCAATAATTTAGGAAAGAACAAGCTTGAATGCCAATTTGGAAAGATAATGAAGAAAGAGGATGACCTAATATGTTGGCTGTATTTTAGAGCATGAAAATGACTTTTTCCCTTCTCTCTTGGAATATCTCTGAATTCTTTCTTTTCATACTTTCCACTATCATCATTACACTTGGAAGCCTTTCCTCCAAATGGGTAACATTTGGCTGCTTCCCTTGAACTTCAAAATGAAGAAAACAGCTTTGCTGAAAAACTTTAAACAGATCCAAGTGGAGGGAGAGAGAGAGAGAGAGAGAGAGACAGACAGACAGAGAGAGAGAGAGATGAAGAGAGGAAGGAAGAAGGAGGATAAATATAGAGTACTGCTACAAAGAAAAGGAGTTAATGTTGACATGGAAAAATATGTTGAAAAACAAAATCAAGAATTGTTTGAAAGGGGAAGGAATGTCTTTATGGCTCAGTTAATATGGTTTTCACTTGGTTTCTTGACCAGAAGAAAGCTACAGCAGTGTTAAATTTGCTGCCCCCATCAATGATTCCTATCCTGCCAGAGGCCCAGTCCCAGCAAATGTTGTTGTCCTTATTTACTGAGCACAGGGCACATTAAGGAGAGTGGTTGGTGGAAATTCCCTGCTTTAATTCTCTCATTTCCACCAAAATGACACCAAATATCAGGAAAACATCCACCAATCATGCTCCTTAATAGGATCTGGGTCTGTAGAGGAAGTGAATTTTGATGGATAAAAACAAATATCTGAAAAGTGATTTGGCTGTGCACAAATGTTTACGTTTGTGCATTTGGCTATCAGAGAGAAGATGATGATGATTCAGTTTGATGTGGTAGTTTACTTCTAGTCCTGCTTTAGGCAGAAAGCCAGCTACAAAACTTTGGGCTGGTTCCTCTCCCTCAGCCTTAGGAAGAAAGCAAGGGAATACCACTTTAGAAAAATCTTGCCAAGAAAACTGCAGGGATTCGTCTAAGACTCTAGGCAGTTGCCAAGAGTCAATAGTGACTCATAGGAATCAATCTCTCTCTCTCTCTCTCTCTCTCTCTCTCTCTCTCTCACACACACACACACACACACACACACACGCATCATACACATAGAGGCTTCTTTAAAAATGACTCTTACTTTTGACATCTTATCTAGCTTAATGTTATATTAAGTTAGACTTAAAGATATATAAATAAAACATCTACATAAACAAAAAGACTGCATATTCTAAACAAGTTCAGGACAAGATATGGAGACAAATCCTAGCTCCAAACTGGTAGAATCAGGGCTGCTTTTATTTTTTGACATGTAAATTTCCCTGATGGAAAAGAACATGTTCTTTTTCAAAATGTCACCACCACTATTTGTGTTCAAGTGTCAGTAACATAATTTCTTTTTTAAACACTTTGTGTGTTCGTATTTTTTCTGGCTGCTGACAGACTTAGATTAATGCTTGGTGTTCTACTTCTTCCAAGGGCCCTGGGAATGGATTGTGCAAATCTAAAAATGTTACGGATTACCCCTCGCTGGAGGATTTTTCCCCCCTGGGAGTTAACATTTGTCATGAACTGAGCAAACCTCTTATCCTTTTCTTTTATAAATAAAACAATCCACGAGCAATTTGGGAAAAAATATCTTTCAGCATCAATATTGATAAGATCACAAGATTAATCATTCAATAAACTACTACTATTGTTATTTAGCATTGATATTTCTGGTATCCACATAACAATGACAACAAAAGATTTTGTTGCAGCTCAATAAAAAAGGCATAAAACCCCTGAAACTTTTGCCCTAAACTTTAAGTGACATCACAGAATAAGCCAGCCTTCATCAGACTGATACTTTCAGATGTGCCTTCAGCTCTCATTATTTCCCAACCCAACAGCCACATTCAACATATCTGGAGAGCAGCAGAATTGGAAAAGAAGCTAAATATTCAATCTCAGGCCAAGACAGTGTGGCTTACCATTTCTTCCCACTGATTTCATGCTGTTGAACTGTGTAGCCGAAGTATGCTTCTCTGGAGCCTGGGATAATTCTTGCCCTCTTTGTATCGATGTTGAAGGCGTGACAGCATCCTGAGACAAATAAATATTAACAGAAATTAGTTCTGCAAGAAAAGAACCAAAATTCTAAATTCAGCAAATGGATGAAATTACACCTAAGAGAATAGTAATTTGGGTTTGTGATGTTAAATTGGTCAATTGTTTAGTTTTCAAAATAATTTTTACTAGAGTCTATCTCAAATTCTGCAAGGATGGAAAAGTTCAATGGTAGCTTCTCACAAGAAAAATCTGCTCAAGAGAACTCTTCTGCATGAGAAAGTGTTTCTACATATAGTATTCTACACTTCTACATTTAAAAAATATGTATAATTCTTGAGGGTCCTGGGAGCAGTTAATCCCTGTTAATATTTGAACTGTACTTTGCTTGGCTTAGCAGCAGTTTGCAGAGCAGATGATACCACAGAGAAGGTATAACTAATGAGTCAAGACGACACTAATGAAAGGTACCCAACGTATGCTCTCATGGTTAGATTTGGTGGGCCAAGAGAGACAATGAGAGACCATCAGTCCCATAAATAGCCTGGGCCTATACCACGTGAGGCTTTATAGATGTTAATTCCCACTTGAGTCACATTCAGAAACTGACCAACAGCTGGTGCAATTCACAAAGAAGTGGTTTTATACAAGTATAGTGAAAAATGTCAAAAACTGTGCTGTTCTAATTCTGGATTAGCTGAAGTTTCTGGAATATCTTCAAGGACAGCTCCATGCAGAGAGTACTGAAGTAAACAAAAGAATGTAGCATGAATGGGAAAGGCCCCGCCAGTCCAGGAACAGGCACAGCTGGTGTTATGTTATTCAGGAGAGTCTGGTTAGCTGAAACAGCTTCTGCAGATTATGTTAAACCTAGCAGTTTGAACATATAGAATATATATATATATATATATATATATATATATATATATATATATATATATATATATGCTTCGGCATATAGTCATGCTGGCCACATGACCGCAGTAATTGTCTTTGGACAACACTGGCTCCCTCGGCTAAGAAATGGAGATGAGCACCACCCCCGAGAGTCAGAAACAATTGGACAAAGCGAAACCTTTACCTTGACCTTTAGATTTAACAGATATTTTCCTCATCTTTCACAGGTGCCAGTGTAAATACAGAATGAACCTCCCCTTTTTTGAAACTCCCCATTTTGTTTTATTTGGGGGGGGGAAATGATACTTCACCATCAACTAAAGACAAAACTCGAGGCATTCCTCAACCTCTTTTAGCTATTAGCTATGTAATAGCTGAACCTTAGGTTTGTTAACAAATCACCATAGCAACGCCTTAACTACCAGAGATACATCCTGCTACTGAACCACCTCATAAACCACCTCATAAATGGTTGAGGCACACACAATTATAGACAATGAATACATACATCAGCAGTTCTGAACTTCATGTAGGGCCAGGCAAGTTCATGGAAAATGTGTGTGAATTACTTGCTGTGGGTATCTTGAACTGATGTGCAGAGAAGGAGTTCTCAGATGGGTCCAGTTTCTGGAGCACCTCTGGAAGGGGGCTTCATAACTAAGCTCTGTGAATTGGGTGTTAGAAGCATTGTGGGGACTATGATGTATCAATTATAAAAAAGTAAAATGCATGAGGTGTCCTGAAAATCATTAGTGAAATATTAAATACATAAAAGCAATAATTATTTACAGATGTTAGAAGGAATGTTGATATTTTCCTCACAAGCAACATTAGTAATATTTCTGACATTAAACATAAATCTCATAACTATATTATAAACATTAATTTTGTACATAAAATATCTTAATGCTTTTAAATGCACAGAACTATTAAATACAACTCCTCAGTGACTGATTATACTGCATACCTGATTCAATGAACAAAATCTATCAATATTCAGATTATCTTTTTGACCAAACTGATGAATATCAATCAATCTAAAAACTGGTCAAATATTTTTTCCTTAAATGATGCAGTTCCTTATTTTTAATTTTCTGCCATATACCACACCTTAAAGAACCACATTTTTGCAAAGGACCTATGAGTCTTTTCCTCTTTAGAAGCCATAATTATTTTGCTTCTGCTTGCAAAAATCCAAGCTAATTTGTAATGCCAACTCCTCTGCCTGGCTTTTATAAAATCTCACAGCAGCAGGATTAAAATGTCCCACAGCAATAGCTCTCCCAATGATATCTCAAATCCAAGATCATTTACTACGGAATAAAAATTGCAAATGGCAGTTGTGACCATTTGATCAAAAGGTTGTATATTGTTTTTGGTTTTTTTTGCTTTAAAAAACATTAAAAAGAGGAGGGGCATCAAGAGCAGGATCATGTACACTGCCGTGTAGCTGATTTTTAACCATATATCCCCACTCCGTGGGCAGCCCTGCATGGGTCTTTTTCAAAAAGATATTTCTGCTCAAAATAACCGTATCTCCCACGCTACTACCAAAGCAATGGTCAGATAAGAGGATCTTGAGCTTGGGCCAAGAAAGAAATAAGAAAAAAGTCTAAAGACAAGCCCCGTTCCCATTCACATGAAGATAAAGAGAGGAAGGAGGGAAGCATATTCAGATTTGCAAGATTCTGTTCTACAGTTGTTACAATAAAAGTGGTCTTGACCTCTATGGCCTTAGTTACCTGGTCTGCTCTAACTTGTAGGACTGACACAAACCAATCACATGTAACTGATTTTTTTCTAGCAAATTGTCCATTTCAACCACTTTGTTAATCCTCTTGAAAAATGGACAAAGGGTGCCTTGATTTTCCAGACCAGAAATATCAGGGTATAACTGTCTATGGAGATTCTCAGTCATCCAGGTCATGGTTGTCCCAAAGGTGCTTTTTCAAAAGGCAACTAAACTTTGTTTTTGCTTGAAGATGTTTCACTCCTCATCCAAAAAGCTTCTTCAGTTCTGAATGGAAGGATAGAGATAGAGAAGGATAGAGAATGGAAGGATTTATATTCCTTGCAGTCATCTGGCTATTAGTACTCTTTCTCAGTCATTGAAGCCACTTGGAGGTTTATCTGTCACCTGAATAGTGCAAATGGGTATGGAACCTTCTTGGAACTGCAGGAAGGACTGGGTTGTAAACAGAAGATAGGTGGCATCGTATCCCTCCCCCTCTGTTGAGAAAGGGCTGTTCAATTTTGACATAGATGGCCTCTTTGACTCCTCTTTCAAACCAGCAATCTTCGAAAGAGTGGCCTTTGTCTTTGAAATGCAGATGGATTGTTGAATTCTGTCTTGATGGGTTTGTTCTCCTATGTTGTGCCATGCATTTGTGGAGTGGTTGTTTTGTTTCTCCAGTGTATGGATCTGCACATGTCTCACTGCATTGTATTGCATATATCACATTGCTCAGTATGTGTCTGGGTGTTTTATTATTGGGGTAGACAAGCTTCTTCCTTAGTGTATTTTTGGATTTAAAATGTGCACGTGTGTTGTGTTGGTTGAAAATCCTCTTGAGCTTTTCAGATATTCTGCAATGTATGGGATGACAATATTGCTTCATTTGTTGTTCTCTTCTTTGCCTGTTGTAGAAGAGATCCTGCTGGGTGTTTTGAGGGATTTGATGAAGGCCCAGTTGGGATAGCCACAAGTTTCTTTGATGTGTTTTAGTTTCAGTCAGAACTGAAGAAGCTTCTTGGATGAGAAGCCAAACATCTTCAAGGAAAAACAAAGAAAGTCCAGTTGCCTTTTGAAAAAGCACCTTTGGGATATCAGAATGTAACCTAACCCCCTTGCTGGGTAGACCATAAACTAAATAACTCTTTTTACAAGCTCCACATGCACTGGAATGCTGTGCCAGTGGATTTACTGTAATTTTGTTAGAATAATTTGACCCTTCCCTGCATTGCCGCTCAACAAGAACCAGAATCAAACTTGCTTTTGATTCCAGAGACAATGAACAGACCACGGGATAGCAGGAATACATAATTAGAATATCGACATGCCCTTGAAAAAGGAAGGCACCCTAACCAGCGCTCCAGGGAGCCAGGAAAGGCTGGAGAAGAAATCCGGGCTGCAACCGGGCCTAGCTAAACCAGGGGAAGGGAAACCAAACTGAACGTTTGGGGGGGGGTCAGTTGCTCAGCCCAGCTGAAGCCGGGGGGGGGGGGGGGGGATAGAAGGCCACC
>NW_015386436.1:663600-713689 GCF_001527695.2 Protobothrops mucrosquamatus
ACAGCCCCTTCCCGCCAAATCTGGGAGAAGGCTAGACGAACCTAGTTCCCTTAGCCCAGAGGCCGGCAACCTGCGGCTCCGGAGCGGCATGTGGCTCTTTGAGCTTCCCCTGCGGCTCCCGGCCTCCTCCGCCATTTGCAGAGAGAGACAGAGAGACAGAGAGAGGGCGGAGCTCCTGCCTTGGCTGCCTCTCTGCAGGAAGCAGGAAGCAGGAAGTAGGAAGGGCAGGAGAGAGCTCGCTAGCCCAGCTACGCTGACTCAGGAATTCTGGGAGTTGAAGTCCATGAGTCATAAAAGAGCCCAGGTTGCCTACCCCTGTGCTAGCCCAATAAGAATGTGCGTCAGCTTGTTGGAGAACAGCTTGAAGCCAGCTTGCCAGGTGAGCAGAAGATCGGAGAGAGAGAGAGAGAAAGAGAGAGGGAGGGAGAGAGAGACAGAGAGAGAAACCTTTTGACATCTAAAATGAAGATAACACTGCATATATCCTTTTTTACCTTTATCTTCATTTGTTATATCAGTGTTTTCCAAAGCGCCTGGAGGCAGGACAAGAAGCAACGGGTGGAAACTAACCAAGGAGAGAAGCAATCTAGAACTAAGGAGAAACTTCCTGACAGTTGGAACAATTAACCAGTGGAACAACCTGCCTCCAGAAGTGGTGAATGCTCCAACACTGGAAGTTTTTAAGGAGAGACTGGACAGCCATTTGTTTGAAATGGTGTAAGGTTTCCTGCCTGAGCAGGGGGTTGGACTCGATGACCTCCAAGGTCCCTTCCAACTTTACTATTATTATTATTAAGTGTTATCTTCATTTTAGATATCAAAAGGGTTTTGGGGCTCCCAGTGTTTTGTTTTCGGTGGGAAACGGGTCCAAGTGGCTCTTTGAGTGTCTTGGGTTGCCTACCCAGCATTCATCATATGGTTTACACATAAGGACTCCTGCCTTGGGCAGGGGGTTGAACTAGAACTAGGTCTCTTCCTGTCCTATGATTCTACGATCTAGGACAGGTGGGTAGAGGGGGTGAGCCCTGGATACCTTTTCTACATTTTATGAGTACCTCCCAAGTCCTAGACCAGAATTTCTTAAATGATAATGTCTAGAGCTTATTGAAGTGGTTCACTTCATGATCAAAAGAAACATAAAATCAGATACTTTTTCTTTGTGTGTTTTATTTTGGCCATAAATTGGATTGTGAGGAGATTCTTCAATTTACATCTCTTCATTCCTCATTGAAAGAACCCTTTAGATGTGTTCTTCATTCCTTCCATACCTCTTCAGACTCCGCCTGCAGCTCTTCTCACCTACTACTGGAGGGAACCATAAAGATCACCAAGACCTCCCCATGCCCCGCAAGCAGTGCCAAGGGAGGCAGCATCCACAGTTTCAGTCACTGTGATGCATGAGAAATAAGTCCTTTCGCTGTGGGTCTCTTCCTCCCCCAAACGCACAAACAGGCCTAATTCCCGGAAGACAGGAAAGCAGAAGTGCATTGGGAAGTCTGAAATATAAGATGTATTATTGGGGCTGGAAAGCAAGGAGCCAACAGTTTACACGGGTTAGTTCTGCAGATTTAAGTTTCTAACTCACTGGTTTCAGATGGGGGGGGGTATACAAACTGAATAAAACAAAGAAGTTGGATTTAGGTTTGTAAGGCAGCGTTTCTCAACCTTAGCAGATGTGAGGACTGCAACATGGCTGGCTGGGGAATTCTGGGGGTTGAAGTCCACCCATCTTCAAGCGGCCATCGTTGAGAAACCCTGCTCTAAGGAATGAAAGGCTCTGAGAAGCCGTTCGTAAATAACTTGTAGGAGAAAAAAATTACTAGGTAGGGAACGTTACGGTAGATTGCCCAATTTTCCTCACCTCGGAACATCTATATGAATGAGGACATTACCGATTCTTATAAACCTCCTAGCCCCATTCACACCTCCTAGCCCCTTGAGCGATCCTGGCTAGCCCTTGGTGAGTCTGCCTTCACAGTCAGCTCTATCTGGGGCTTCCAGAGGTGCTACAAAGTGAATATAATAATAAATGGGGAGCAAAATAAAAGTAGACTTACTCCCTGTTAATCGATCCCTTGAAATGATGCATCTCTAGATACTAAGCATGAAGCATACGCTTAAAAGGTAAATACAACTCGGTCTAGTTCTTACTGTGCAGTGACAGTGCAGCGCCTTTAAACACTCAATCTGCGGAATTGCTACACAAGGAGAAAAAAGGCCAACCCTGAAATCAGCTTGGTGGCAAGCAAAACACAATCATTTGTCCACGTGGAAGCGCCTTCCCTCTATAAGTCACAATTTGCTATGCTCCAGCCTTCAAGTTCTCCTCAGCCTGGAAAAAAATGAGGGGTCGTTTCAAATCATTCACACAAATACAAACAGCAGACTTTCTCCAAAAACCTCCACGTGTGCAGAAGACAATTTTCCATTCCTTTTGTTCTAAAGTCTCAGAAGGCAGCGTTTTTGCTCCTTGAGTTGAAACTGAGCAGAAAAAGATGTTAAATATAACTGAAGCAAGAGAAAGAAAGAAAGAAAGAAAGAAAGAGAAAGAAAGAAAGAAAGAAAGTCTTTTCAGACAGCACCCCGCCTGCCCCAGCCCTGGCTATACAATGGTGTTTAAATTTTCAGGAACACGGCCAATAATAAGTTGAAATTTCACCCTCTCCCTCCTCCTCTGTAACTTAATACGCTGCCTTCAGCTGTGCATTGAACCCATATGTGGCGGCCAGGCTGCCTCTTAAAAAAAAAACCAACCATGAGAGCCCGAGAAGGTGGCTCCGGCAAATTTTATTAACCAAACCTCTAAAAGCCTCCGGTGAGGACCCAGGCTCTGAATGAGCAGAAGCGTTTTAAAAGCTCCATTCAGAACACCTTCCTTTCCCTCCTTCTGCCAAAGCAACAAACTGAACTATCGAAAATGGGGTCCAGCTGCCAAATGCCAAAGTTGCAATCCGAGAGAGAGAGAGAGAGAGAGACTTTTGCAAAAAAAGGAGCATCCTCATTCAAGCATCTGTCATGGAATAAATAACAGAGCAAGGAGCCCACCAGCGAAGTCCTCTTGGCGAGATTGACAGGAGGCTGCAGAGATTAGGCAGGCTTACCTGTCAGGAGGCTAACAGCCCAGGCCACCAGCACCCCTCGGCAGGCCTCCATGGGGCACCCAGAGACGTCCAGGGCTGTCTGGTCAGACCATGCACGGAAGGTTCGCACAGAAAGCAAACCAGAGGTCGAACTCGGTGAAAAGCAGCCTGCTTATCCCACAAGTCTCTCCCCACTCCTGACAGAAGCAGCTCTTGGAAGGAAGTGGGAGGGGCGGGGCTGTAGGAGCTGCAGGAGCAGAGAAGCCGAGTGGGGATGGGGTGGCCAGGGGGGCAGAGGCTTAGCGCCCGGGGCTGTGCCAGCAGCAGGGATTCCCCAGCCTTGGCTGCAGAAGTGGCAGGAGCCTTCTTCGTAGAAAGCCCTCCAGCGAGGACTCCTCCGCAGTGGCAAAGCAGACTTTTCCTGGCAATTTTGAGGTGCTCTTGCCAAGAAGGAGACCATGAAAACATCGAGCATCATATTATGTGGCTGGGGGGGAGGTGGCGGGGGAGGAGGGAGCATTTACTCCGAAAAAACTGGAAACGAACCTGCCAAATTTGCACTGCTTTTTTCAAACAAGTCAGTATTTGATCACTTGAAAATGGTCAGATTGAAGATTTCAAAATGAATTTTTAGATTAGGAAAGTGGGTTAAAAAGCATGTTTGCCAGTCATCTATTTTCAATCAGCTGGCTCAAGGGGACGCCCCCTTCGTCTCTTTGCTTACAGATTTTTGAGCTGCTACAAAAATCTGCCACACAGCCTTGGAACACTGCATCCAGTTCTGGTCACAACAATATAAAAAAGATGTTGAGACTTTAGAACAGGGGTCCCCAACCCCCGGTCCGTGGACCAGTACCGGGCTGCAGCCTGCCAGCAACCGGTCTGCATAAACAAGCAAAGCCCCATCTACGGGATGCAGTAGCACACAAAACCACACACCCTCCAGTGTGCAGAAAAACCTCTTTCCCTGAAACCGGTCCCTGGTGCCCAAAAAGTTGGGGACCTCTGCTCTAGAACGAGTGCAGAGAAGAGCAACAAGAATGATTAGTGGGCAGGGGGCTAAAACAGATGAAAAATGGCTACAGGAATTGGGTATGTCTAGTCTAATGAAAAGAAGGACTAGGGGAGAGATGATAGCATATTTGAGGGGCTCCTACAAAGGCAAGGGGTCAAACTATTTTCCAAAGTGCCAAAAGGCAAGACAAAAAACAGTGGATGGAAACTAACCAAGGAGAAAAGCAACCTAGAACTAAGGAGAAATTTCCTAATGGTGAGAGCAAGCAATTAATGGTATAGCTTGCCTTATGGCTGCTCCATCACTGGAGGCTTTTAAGAAGAGACTGGACAACCATTTGTCTGAAATGGCATAGGGTCTCCTGCTTGAGCAGGTTGGTTGGACTAGAAGACCTCCAAGGTCCCTTCCAACACTATTATTTTGTGTTCTATGCTCTATCTCCCTTTTTCTGAAAAAGATGGAATTAGTTTTGTTTGATCTGACTCAATGTTGACTTCTGGCAACCCTGCAATTTTCTTGGCAACATTTTCCAGTGGTTTGCCTTGGCCTCCTAGGGAGGGACTGCCGTCACCCACAGGAGGAGAGGAAAAAGTACACCGAGTGAACTTGTACTCTTAGGAAATTTAAAAATCCAACCTCTTTAATTTTTTATTACATGGCCTAAAGATCATACAAGCAACTGGAGATCATTGAAAGAAATCCAGTGAATGCCATCAAACTGCCATTCTGATAGATTTTAATATTAAAAAGCAATATTTCAAAAACTGATTAGAAATGAGACTTGACCAAGCTTTATGTCCATATAGGCTGCATTACAGTTGTGGGCACAGAGGGAATTCCTTGATTACCAGTTGCTCCACTCCCCACCAACTACAAAAACCTCAGTTCTTGCAATCTATTCATGAGGAGAAGCTTCCCAGAGTACAAGTGGGAAATCCCATGATCTCTCCTTTCTCCGGAGAAATTTCAGTGATCAGCCATAACGCCATCCGTACTCCTTCAGGGATGGCTATCTCATCATGTCCTCAGAAAAAGTCTCCATGCCTTCTTTTTTTCTGATTTTTGTCTTCCTAAGATTTTGAAGATGGGAAACATACAAAAAATATAGTATAATGCTAAAAGAAACGTCATGTGAGTTTAAAGAATGGAAGAACGTTACACGCATCTCAGAAAATCTATGGATCTCTTTGACCCAGTTATGATACTTTTATCCATGACACAAAGACGTCCTGCAACCTCTTTTTTCTGCTTTGTCCTCATAATGATGCCTTTATCTGATCGCTACCCCCTACCTGAGACACAACTCAGAATCACCTTTAGCTGCTCATGTGGTGCCATCCTGTTTTCTGTTTTAAGTAGGTAACAAGCGTCTTTATTGTGGGTACTATCTGGCCGTTCTCTCAGTCCAAGGGGCCATTTGATCTCTAGGGAGGAATCAACACTCTCCCTGTAGACCACTGTGGGCTGATGGGAGGTGCCTCCTTCCTTCTGGATTTTGGACTCGTCCTCCAGGTTTATTTGCTCTGAAGAATAGGACAATCCCATTATTTCAAACTGGGCTCTCCCTGTGAGTGGGCTGAGTGATCCCTGGCCCTGAGGCTTAAGTCAGCCTGACGAGCAGCTGATCGACACTCAGAGGGCAATGGCTGCACATTGGACCAGGAGGGAAACACAGCTCCCTGTGTTTGATGCAGTTCTGGAATACTGCTAAACCTGGGTCCAAAAGAGTCTCCCATCTGTGAAAACTCACTCTCTCTCTCTCTACCTCTAGGCCACCTTAAAGAGACGGGTGAACATTTTCCCACTGTGATGAGAGATCATGGAAATTCCATCAGTCTTTGTCTTTAATATGATGTCACCACAAAACCATGGCTTGGGGCAGTAGATTTTATCCTAGTGTACTTTTCTGGGTCCGAATTGGAGAAAAGAACCTTGCCTCGCCCATGAGAAAGAGCCCGTGGCACTCTGGACCCATCCTTGACTGGATAGAAAACTGTATTAGCATCCTCGTTGCTGATTTCTCTCCTATTACCTCTGCCAGTAACCTGACTTCCTTCCAAGGAAATGGGTGTCAAACCCTAATGCGTTTCCCAGACAGGCTGCTCTTGGATGCTGTCAGAAGAAATGGGAGAACATTGCTTTTGCAGCCGCCTGGCTAAGGTCTGAAAAGGCTGCCTCGCTCACAGACTGGGATGATGAAACAAAGGCCGTGTCATAAGAATGCAGCAAAAAAAAAAAAAAAAAAAGTATTGCAAGGGCCTGCTCAGTGCGGGAATCCGGAAAATATTCCAGACAGATGGTTATCATCTGGAGATCAGTCCCTGCAGCTGAATGAGTTGGTGCAGAGTTCTTATGTGTCACTACAGGACAATGACTCAAATTTCTCCATTGCTACCTATTTTATATATGATCTGTAAAATTTCCCAATTGTATTTATTTGATTAGGGAAACAGAGAAGGCAAAAGCGAATCCCTATTTTTACTTATTGACCTACAAGCAATGCAGACCCAAGACCTGTGCCACAAAATTTGCTGAGCCCCAAAACTCAGTGGCTACCAACCTTGCTAAGTAGCATTCACAGAATTACAGGGCTGAAATCATTCTTCACACATTGTGTCCTCTATGAATTTATCCATTCTGTTCTTAGACTCAGCTAAATAAAGCAAGCATAGTTTTTATCGTGTAACAGGGAGCTCCATATTTTAGCCGTGCACTGCATTTCACCCCCGTTTCCATCATCCCCATCCTGCACCACTGCAATGTCTGGCGGTAATGACTTATTTGGAAGACCCTAGTGCCGATATCCTGCTGGTGGGATGAGGCATCTGATTGGCTGATTTTGGGAAAGAGAATATTGGGCTCTCATCAAGTTCTGGACTGATCAGCAGAGATTTCCTTCTTTTTAACGAGACAGCCAAAGCGCCTCTTGCGTCCCACAGCTGTGCAAACATTTTCCTCTCTATACAATGTCTGTTTCTTTCCAAGCTGTCTTCTATGGCTGCAAATCCTAAGCACAGAAAGGAAATCGGGACAGCCCAGCTTTGCTTCTCCCCTCGGCCTCCTTGTGTGGGTGGGGAAGGTTGGAAAGGAGTCTGCGGCTATATTTGACTTGACGTAGCATTTACAGCGCTCTGCTTGGTCAAGAGTCCTGACTGCACGTGGCTCATAGTCCTGGCCAATGCATTGGCTCCTTGGCTAGAGCCGCTTCCGTGGGGAAGCTTATCCTGGTGGCCACAGTTATCCAAAGCAAAGCCGTAGCCCAGAAAGCAAGTGATCTGCTGGGCTTCAACACTGCCTCAAGGCTCGCATCTGCAGGTGCCACACGCTCTTTCTCGGTCACCCTTTTAAAGGCAGAACGTACTTGGCTGCTGCACTGTCTGCTTCGGATTTCATTTCTAGTCTCTTGATCATTGTCCTTCTCTGAACATGCACATTTTCTTTGAATCCTTCTTGATGTGTAGTGCCCAGAACTGAAAGCAGGAGAAAAAATAAGGTATGAACAACATAGAATAAAGTGGAACAATTACTTCCAAAATTGGAAACAATATTCTGTTGATGTACCTTAAAATTGCATTTCAGTTTTTGCAGCTAGATAAACATACATTCAGTTTGCACACAAGCCCATTTGTAACTTTACAAAATCAAAGTTATAATCACCCCTTTTCTCCTTATTCCAAAAGATTTTTTTTAAAGCCTTAAACTTTATTTCAAAATTCTTTTGCTAAGAATTGAAGGAAATTCAGCCACGGCTGTTAGAACCTGCCTGTAGAACTCAGCAAAGCAAACGTTCCTAACAGCTGGAAAGATCTGGCTATTTCCCCAAGGATTCAGCTAGGATGGGACTGAATCAGGGCTTCACCAGTAGGGAAAGTCCATGCCTGGTGGGAAAGGTTTGATCTGTTTCTATATGGTTGCCTTTATTGGTTGTGAGGAGCTGCCCAGGATTACCGTATGAGGCATTCTTTAAATTAATGTTATTGGTATCCCTCCAAAAATCAATAGTATTTGGGTGATCCTTGCAGAGTCTGTTCCTGACCTGGTCAACCTAGAGAGACTGAGACGCCTCCAGCCATGTAACTCTGTGGTCCTGGAGCCCCTTCTTTTGCCACAGGAGCCCCCCCCCCCCGGTCTTCTGCCAACGGCCCCAGAAGCTGCCTTGCCTTGACTGAGCATTCTTTTGACACGCCATTCAAGGAGGACATCCAATCCTATCCTCCACTTCTCTGTTGTTTTTCAAGTCTTGGGTAGCATTTATCACCCTGGGTGAGTCTAAGTGGCCAGGCTGGAGAGGCAGCCGAGTCGGGCTGCTGTCTTGTCAGGCTGAAATAACGAGGAGTGAACTTTGGGCCTCTTGAGCTCTGTGAAAAGCATTAGAGCAGCAGGCGGCTGTGCTTCCCGCTGGAGTAGTTGGGAGCTGCTGCCAGACTCCCCTTATTTCATCTGTTCTTTTTCCAGGGAAAATCTTTTGGGAGCTTCAGACTCTAAGTTGCTGCTTTACTGGCAAGGGAGAAGGCAGCGCGCCGGCCTCGATAGCCCAAATGCTCGGGCGCCACAAAGGCACCGCTCTCTCCAAAGCAGCCCAGGCCTGCCCCCTTGTGGCCCATGCAGGGACCGCCTCTGGCTCCCACCAGAAGCAGCCTCGCGGCCAAAGAACCCACCGAGGCTGTTTCGGCAGTTGAGCCAAGGGCGTCTGCAGGGCACGGTCCGAAAAGTCAAGGCGACGGCCGTGAGGGCGCAGTTGAACAGACTTCCAGAAGTGGCATCCACGCAGAGAACCAGTTTTCAGATATTTGAATCCCACCACTACATATAGCATATGTATATGTATGTGCGTGTATGTGTATGCATATATATTTATTTTCTTTGAGAGCAGGCATCCGGATTTCATTTTTAATGTGTGCCAGTGTGTTCACAGCAAAAAGTGACAATAAAGAAGATGTGGGGGCTTTTAAGAAAAAGACTGGACAGTCATTTGTCTGAAATGGTAAAGGGTCTCCTGCTTGAGTGGGGAGTTAACACTAGAAGACCCCAAAGTCCCCCCTTCCAATTCTGTTATTCGGTTATTCTGAACTAATCCTAATGATGAAAGGGGGTCTAACCCGAACCCTAAGGCCTTCTCCAGAAACAGCTGCAAATGTTTCCCAGCCAAAGACCCCTGGACTTATCCAGATGTAGCCATAAGCCTAGGAGGAACCCCCACCCCAAGTTGTGGGCAGTGCCCTTTCAAGGGAGTGTTCTTCCTCCAAAAGGATCAAAAGAGGAGAGTGCACCAAAGGGCTTCTGGAGAAACCACAGCTCCGTCTTGCTGAGATTCAGCTTTTTGTTTCTCCCATTCAGATCCTTCCAGTCTCCGGATATTAGGTGAGGACTGTCTCAATCTCAGGTGAGATGTGTATCTGGGTGCTTCATTCCCAAACTGAGGCTGACCTTACAATGGAGCTGTTTACATTTTGCTTAGAACCTGCTGTAGATTGATGAACTCTGAACCTTGCTGTCTTACTGTCTTCTGCAGGGACCCTCTGCTGAACTTTGACCTGAGACTATTGTGTGAACCTTTGCAGCCTCATCTATGGGCTGGGAAGGGGATTGATTGGCTAATTACACAGTCCCTAGAATGCCTTTTTCAGCTACTCATCCAGGGAACAGACTGTGTTTCTTTCTGCAGAGCCTGAAAAGGAACTGATCGCAATCTTTGTTCATGGACCTCTGGCATCCCCTCCTGTCTTGGAACTCTGTGGCCACTAGGGGGCCCCCTTGCCCTCCCCAAGAAGCAGATGGGGAGGGCCAAACTTCACCGGGGCAGAGTAGAGGCCCGGTCAGTCCATTTGGTGCTGGCTGTGTCGGAGGGGACTCCGGCAGCCCAGACTCCAGCTGAGGCCAACAAATGCTGCTTTTCTCTGTCTTCGGGAGGAAGGCCACATTTAACTGGATCCCAATGATTTCATTATGATTGGAACCACCGTATCAGTGCAGTTCTCAGCAAATTGTTTCCCTCCCATGCCTGCTTTTTTGGTGAACCTTCTGTTTTAACCCAGTCGCCATGCCTCTTCCTCAGAGGTTTCGCCCAGGATGATTTAGCCGCAAGAAAAATAAGGAGAAATGATTAACTGACACGATTAACGTAGAAATTTAAAAACAGATGGGAAATGGTAGCACAGAATTTGTCTCCGCTCTACATTACATGGAAACACAGGACCCCCCAGGGAAGGGGTAGCATGGCAGAAAAAAAGGGGCCTCCTGCTCTTCCTCAACTGCAGTATGACTGTTGTATTGTGTCTCTGATAATGTCAGTTACATTTTTTTAAAAAAAAATAACACTAACAAAACCTCATGCACACTACTCCCCAACACAGGCAGAAGCTCAGTGGCAGAGACATCGGTTCCGCTTCAGCGCCCGCAGCGTCTGCCTGGAAGGCAGGGAAGCCACTGGGAGACGGGACTGAGAGGGCAAACGGAATTATTTGATAAAAGATGGTTTCTTATGTGATGAGGAGAGTCAGCAGTTTTGATCATGGTTATTTTCAAAGAGGATGCGTCTTCTAATAACTAGTGGAGCCTCCATCTTCAGATGCAGTGTACTCCCCAGAATCAAATGACTGCGAGAAAAAGATTGTTGCTTTCAGGTGGAGTTTGTGAGTCCCTTTGCTACTCAGTTTTCAAAAGAGAAGGCTGACCATCGTGGAAGGATAAAGTGGGGTACGCAGGTCTAACCCACATTCCATGGTCAGAAATCCAGAGAACAGATTCCATCATCTGCAGAAACAAATTAAAGACGGCCCTCCCTCCATCCCACAGGAAAGAGAGCCGGACCCTGCAGGAGGACAGTCCCAGGGGTTACTTAGAGCAAGTTCTAAGCAAGTTATGAGAGTGAAGAGTTTGGGGAGAAACGGGGTTCTCTTTCTCTACTGACCATTACAAGACCAGCATTGAGCTTTCTTGAGTAAAGCGAGGGGAAAAAACAAAGATGTCTGAGCTTCTGACATGTTCTCTTCAAACAGAGGGTTGCTATGTCTGTCTTCTCCCCAAAGAGAAGAGACGAACAACAGCCACGTGTGTCTTTTGAGAGCCATTTATGCTGTTTGTTCATTGCATTCAATTCATACTTGGCACAAGTAGAAACAACTCTGAATTTTTCTTTTGGTTCCCAAACCAAACAAGGATGAGATCTATTATAATCCAAACCAGATGATGGTGCTAATGGCAGGCAATGGGAGCTGTTAAAGGCTCTGGCTTGCAGCTAACAGTTTTGAAAAGGACAACTTCCTGCTTCTTCAGGACAGCTCCACCAAGGGTGCATGAATTGCAGGAGGACATGGCACAATTACCATGTTCAGGAGATCGAAGCAGTTCAGAGTATATAAAGATTTATTGTAAACTTAAGCTCTGTACAAGAATCTGAACCATTAGCTGCCAAGGGAGATTAGCGAAAGATACGAGTAGAAGGAGTTCAAGGTGGGCTGGACTTACGGTATATCTCTTGCAGGCATGAAGGGACTCGTGACTTATGACGTGTTTGATTCCTCCCTCGGGCTCAGCCTCGTCATCTCCTACACATCCTTTTTTATAGCCACAACAGATATAAAAAGAAGTGCATCACAGGGTCACAAATGGCTTCTTGACTTTTTTGACACAATCCACTCCCACAGCCCATCTTGATCCAAAGTTAGCTCTACAATAATATTGTTAATGCAGAAACTTGTGGCCAACAGAACATATTCACCAAGAAAATCTCTCACCTGTCTATTATAAAAATCCCCCTTTCTGTCCACCATTCCACAGGATTACAAATGCTGTTTGATTTATGGGTTTTAGGGGAAGAGGCGCCTAGATTTTAAAGTGCTAGATTTAGCAAGGGAATGTGGACCTTTACTGAGAAGTTTTAAAATGCTGTCCCACCAAATTTTCAAAAGGGTATTTCAAAGTATTCACAAATGGAATGTGCGATGCTTTTGTTGCTTTGTCTTGGGAGGGGGGGGGTCTGGTATTTCTACTGACTTCCACGGAGACAAGGGCAGAGACGAGACAATGCCAGCACCGTCTCTGGTTTCCTGCCAGGATCCTGGGATTCTTACAATCCCGTCTGCTTTCCCAGCTCATT
The DNA here is from genome assembly GCF_001527695.2 of Protobothrops mucrosquamatus. Classification (NCBI taxonomy): domain Eukaryota; kingdom Metazoa; phylum Chordata; class Lepidosauria; order Squamata; family Viperidae; genus Protobothrops; species Protobothrops mucrosquamatus. The sequence goes on from NW_015386436.1 coordinate 675,794, forward strand.
TGCAGATAAGGCCAAACCGATTCTCCGGCCCCAGCAAAGGAAGCCCACTCAGCTGCGGCAATGGCCGGAAAGGACCCCACCCAATCTCAGCGGTCCCACGGACCCTTCAGGAAGCCCCAGATGTTCTGGCTGCCTCCTCCGCAGAGCAGAGCAGCTTCCTCCTCTGGAGAGCAGTCCAAGGAGCAGAGCTCGAGGGCCCCAGGGAGTCGACCGTGGCTTCAGCAAGGCATCAAAACCGTTGCAGCAAAGCAGAGGAAGCAGATCCCACTGGAAATGAAAAGTTTGGGCTCAGTTTCCTTCTGGTATGAAATTAGGAGAGAGAGGCCCTCCTGATAGCCATGGAGTTAAGCCACGGCTTACTTTAGCCATGGCTTGTTGAACAAAGCACTCTTAGCTGGAATTGTGCACCATCCTAAGTTGTACTTCGTGGGGCCCGAATCAGGATGGCCAAGTTCACATCGAACAATCCGTGGTCCAATCTAATCTGATAAAAATCTGTTGATTTTCTTAGAAGAAATTTCCATGCTTTATTCCTATTTTTTCAGGGCACGAAGAGACTCCAGGATGGGGAAGGAGCACTCAAAGAATCCAAAGTAACTTTGAGATGAAGGCACTGGGATGAAGGGCATGTGCAGAGCAGAAGGGGGAAGGGGGGGATCCCTGCACATGGACAATGCGGGGGCCCCCCCGACTCCCAGCAAGCAATCCCACTCGTGACCATAAGAGGGAGCTGTGGGCATCTTGCCAGCCTTTCAAAGGTGCGTTTATTTCGCTCAAGGTCAGGCAGGGCAAGAAGGAGGTCACTGCAGATATGGCAAGTCACGGACTGTCTGCGAAGGAGATGCACAGCCCAGCATGCTTAGAAAGGCCACTTCAGGACTGCTCCTCTACAGAGTCCACTCTGTAGAGGATTTTAGTTTGGCTGACTGGCTACTTCTTCTGCCACTGCCAATTCAATGTCCCTGGGATGATCTCCACGTTTTCTTTGTTGGAAAAAGGTATTTCTACAAACATTGAATCCTGCAGGAGACCCTGATGTTGCCATCTTTGCTTGATAGGCCAAAGTCCATTTTTTCCAAATCCAGTTTTTCTTCCAACTTTAGCCTAAGAGAAATGTCACCTGGTTTTGGTGCTATGCTGCAAGTCTCACCAGAGAAGGAATGAAGCTGCTTGGATGAGCAGTGAAACGTCTCAAGCTAACAAAAAAATTTAGTCCAGTTGCCACGATTCAACCTTTAGACACACCTTTCGCTGGATGGTGGAGAGTCTTCATCGACATGTCACCAGAAGCTCATGGTTCAGGATCAGCTCACTCAGCAATTGCAGTCAAAGCCTGGATTTGTCTTGCCAGATATTAGTTGAAATCCTCCCATCAATTTCTGGGTTACCCCCAAGCACCATTTTACAGGCTTAATTATGAAGATGATAGTAATATTTTTCATAGCAATATGTACCAAAGACTTGTTAAAGAGAGCGAGCGTTAAGTCCTCAATGGAACTTTTCTTTCTAAGCTTTCATTTCTAGCTGCAGCACCTGCAGGAAGGTGAGGCCTTCGAACAGCAGTGGCGGAAAGATTGTCATGTGGAGCAGTCCTAGTATGTTGGTAGCTCCATGTCTTTCAAGCCCTGCGTGCTGAACGAGACACAGTCTTCTTCCACTGACGCCCAGGCAGATTAAAGGAAGCATCAGTGTTTGCTGCATGGAAACAATTTGGAGAGAGACTCCATTTGGCACAGCTCCCCCCTCGCCCTCCTCTCTTCTCCGGACTCCCCTCTCCAAAGGGAAGGAGAACAAGCTGGGCCACCTCAACCAATTAATTGGTGCTAATTAATTCAAGCAATAATCCCTGGCTGATTACAAAAAAGGGAGCAGGAGGAGGAGGAGAGGGTTAGAATTCTGCACACAAAAAGCCAAACTGCCAGTGGCAACCAAACTTTCTTCAAGATCTGTTGGGGGGGCGGGGGTGGGGGGACGGGAGGTTGGGACCTGGAGCACTCCTAAATCAGAGCATCCTTTGTGCGGAATGAGAATTAAAGGACTCCTTAATCCATCATGCGAGTGAGGGAAAGAAGTATTTCTTGCTATAATATCACTTGTTGCCTAGCTACAGAAATAACCAAGTGCTGGTTCTCTCTACTGATCTCCGCTTTCGCCCAGTGGAGAGAGGAGAGAGGGAAAACAGTACAGACCTAAAGTTTCACCCCTCTGTGACTTGCCCCTTGATTTGCCTTTGTGGACCTGGCCCTCTTGGGGTCACTGGGTGGGGGTGGGGGTGGAAGGCATTTCTGACTGAAGACCAGCTGCGTGCAAAGTACAGAAAGTACAAAGTACTATAAAATCTGATCCGCAAACTGATTTTAAAGTTTAGGTCTGCAAAATGTTAACTGAAGTTCGTTTCCATATATGTGTTATTCAAACTAAGGGAAAAAAATCTTATCCTTCTAACATTGTATTCTCTTTTAAGCCCACCAGCTCTCTCAGGACTAAGCTGAAGGATCCCGCAATACAGGCGGTCCTTGACTTACATCAGTTTGTTTAGTGACCGTTTGAAGTTACAACGGCACTGAAAAAAGGGACTTAGGACCGTTTGTCACACTTAGGGCCACTGCAGCATCCCCAGGGTCACGTCATCAAAATTCATACGCTTGACTTCTATTTATGACGGTCGCAGTGTCACGTGATCCCCTTTTGCGACCTCCTGACAAGCAAAGTCAAGGGGGAAGCCAGGTTCACTTAACAACCTGTGACTACCTTAACAACTGCAGTGATTCACTTAACAGCTGTGGCAAGAAGGGTTGTAAAATGGGGCAAAGCTCACTTAAAAATGTCTCTTAGCCAACATACGTTGTGGACTCCATTGTGGTCATCAGTCGAGGATCCCCTGGGCAGAAAAACAGGGGGGATCAGGTGCTGGAGTCGTCTGTATGAGATTCTGCCGGGGTTGTCTTGTTGACAACCTCATTTTCCTGGCCTTCGAGCCCGGCCCCATCCCGGCCCTCGCCTGGGGCATTTCGTCCCCGAGAAGAGCCAGGAGAGCCGAAGGCGGCCTTGCGGGCCTCCGTGGCAACCTGGCTCTCGGGGCTTTTCACTCCAAGGAGACCCTCCCCGGCTGCTCTGGCCCAAAGGCCGGGCAGGCTCTCCGTCTGCCAGCCCCAGGCCGGGCGGCGAGGGCGGGGAGCGGCTCCCCGGCCTCGGCACCTGCCTGGCGGCGCCTCTCGGCCCGCCCTGAAAAGCCCGGTCCCCGCAGCCCCCTCGCCCGGCCTCCGCCTCCGGCACGCGGAGCTCTTCTCCCGGCCGGAGCATGCCGCCGCCGCCGCCGCTTGGCAGCCCGACAGCCCTGGACGAGGAGGAGGAAGCGGCGGCGGCACCACGTGCAGCCCGGAGGCCCGGGCTCTCCCCCTCCGCGCAGCCGGCCGGCACAGAGACCCACCCAAGGCGGCGGCGGCAGGAGGCGGCGCTGGCGGCTGCGGAGCGCTGGGCGCGTAGGGCGCCGCCTTCCCCGCCCCGCTGGGCAGCGGAGGGCCGGCCACGCTCCCCGGGCTGAGCGGCAGTGCGCGCCCCGCCGCCGTAGCTGCCGCCGCCGCCGAGGCTCCTCCGGCGCAGGAAGGAGGGCGCAGTCAGGCCGGGGCGGAGGGACCCTCGGCCTCCTCAGCCTCTGACGCCGGTTCCTCCTCCGCAGGGAGGTGCCGGCCGCGGCGTCCCGGGCATCCCCGCTCGGCGCGCTCGGAATCCGGAGGACGGAGCCCGGCTTCCCCCGCCGGCCTTCGCGAGGGTCGCCCGTTTGGCCGAGAGAAGTTTCTGCATGACGGTCTCCAAGGTAAGAGATGCCGCGGCCGCTCCGGCCACAGAGCCGGAGGCTCCCCTCCTCGCCCCTTCCTCCCTCCGGGGGCCGCCGCGGCTTTGTCGGGGATGCTCCGCTTTGCGAGACGCGGGCTGAGGCTTTGGCGGCGGCCGCTCGGCCGCCCATCCTCTGCCCGGCCTCTGCGGGCGGCTCTCGGCTCCGGCTGAGGGGGGAGAAGCCCCGGCACCTTCGCGGCCCCAGGGCCGGGCAGAGGCTGTGCTGCATTTTTAACCCGTGGAAAGGCGGGCAGGCCGGTTCCCGGGGGCGCCTGGTCGGCCATAGGGCGGTACCTAAAAGGCCCGTCGCAGAGCAGGCGAGCCCCGATCCTCTCCCGCGGGAGTCCCGCAGGTCGCAGGGGCCGCAGCCTTCCCGCCGGCGCCCGCCCCGCTCGGAGCCGGACACCTCCGGCACCTCCCTCCCCAGGTGGCTGCCGGAGGAGGAGGAGGAGGAGGAGGAGGAGGAAGGGAGCTTGGCGGGGGGGTGGTGAAGGAGGAGGGGTCCGGCCGGCGGGATAGCGCCTCCCCCAGCCTCGGCTCCCGGGGCGCTGGCCGGACCAGCAGCTGCTTCATCCCCCGAGCGTCAAGGGGGCTCAGCTTCACCTCTCCCAATCCCAGGCTCTGAGGAGGGGCCCGAAGCTGGAAGAAGCAGGGAGCGTTTGGCTGGCCGGCCTGGGAGGGTCCCCAAGATCGAACAGCACATGCAGAGATGTGCCCCCCCCTTTCTGGCCTGGGGTATTTTGCTCCCTGTACTTCTTTTCTCTCTGAAGTGTTTAGACAGGTAGCCTTCTTCACAACTTACCGCTCTTTAGCAGAGGCCTCTGGCAAAAGCTGGGACTTTGGCCTGGGAACAGCTTCCCTCCCTCTCCCTCTGCTGCGGTGCCTGATCTAAGATCTCAGAGGGCCTCCTTGGCAGAGCTCTGCCTCCTGTTCAGAGCCCTGCAGAGCAGGTGTGATTCGTGCTAGAAAGAAATAAAAATAAATACTTTTGCATTGTCTTCATTGTACGGCTGCAGAGTATTTGATAATAGTCAGGATCACAACTGCAATGTAGTGTAAAGCAACATTTGAAACCATGAATTTGTTCCTGAGTTGTAGTATATCCTCTCCAGGTTGATATAGCATGTGTTTAATTTACAAATCAATGTTTGCTGATAGCAGTTCAAAACAATAACAATACTTATATCATGTGACAGTACCTTTAACACCCTCAAACAATATCTGGTTATTCCAGTTCCTAGGGAAAGACTCAATAGGTGGATAAAAATGCCAAATCCAGTCTAAACATACGGCTGACTGCTCGACAAGCAATAATAATAATTTATTAAACTTGTATGTCGTCTGACTATCAATGACACTGGAGGGCTCACAGCAATCAAACAAAGAAATTACAATCAAATCAATAAAAGATAGCAAATATAGTGAAACAATGGGCCTTCCTCTCCATGTTCGTTTGCTTCAGCCCGTGGAAACCTGAAAATCCACTAATGTAAAATCAGATTTACATACTTGAATGTATGTATATGTACTCCCCCCCCCCCGCCCTATCCCATCCTTAAATGTGGGGATACGTCATAAAGATTGACATCTGATTGAAATCAGTTGACTGCTAGGCTTAGTCAAGGGAATGAATGGCTGCCAGCCCTGGAAATAAACTTGCAGGTGGAGAGAAAATCTGGGGCCCGGAGACAGAGGCTCTCAGGCTTTGTGTCATGCCCCCAGATGAGGCCGGGGTGGCCACTGCATAAATACAGTTGAACTGCCCTTTCTTTGGTCTCATAGATGCAGCATCCCCAGCAAAGGTGGTTGGAATCCCTGAGCTTAAGGCCTCCAGATGTTGTTGCTGCACAGACCAGGCTAAGGTGTTTGGGGTCCTGTTGCCTGAAGCTGCTGTTTACGCCCAGGCGAAGCAGATGGGGACGGTGGCCGGGCCCTGTGCCCTGGAGGCCGGCAAGTTGAGAGTGGACAGAATAAAAGGTCCTTGCTGGGCTTCTCCGGCCTCCTGGGGTCAGGAGAGGAGAGAGGCTGTTGATGCCTAGCAAGTGTACTAACCTGAAGGTCTTTATTTGAGATACAAATAAAATAAATAGTCTTGCCTTGGACATTAAGCCAGCTGGGGGACTTTGGGCCAGTCATTCCCTCTCAGCTCTTGGAAGGAGGCAATAACAAACCACTTCTGAAAAACCTTGCCTAGAAAACTGCAGGGACTGGTCCAGGCAGTTGCCGGGATTCAAAAAGTAACTTGAAGTCACACAAAAGTTAAAGATGGTTAAAGTTAAAAATGATTAGCAATGGGACGTAGCAGCTGTTTATCTGTAGGATTTGGGGTGTAGATCCCACACTGGGGAGTCGATCAGAACGGAGGGACATTGCCATGAAGGAGATTGATTGAGCAAATATTGTCCAGTTTTTCAAGTATGTTGAATGGAGAAAAGTGGTATTTCTCATTTTTGATCCTTACACCATGGATTTTAGACAGGTCCCAAGTACAGGAGAATTTCCGCTCATCAGGAACGGTGTGGGAAAAGCCCCAAGACCAGCATGTCCAGACTAAGTCAGAGGTCCAAGGCCAGTGTTCCTAGGCATGACGTGTTTCTCCTCCACATTCCCAAAACCTAGAAACAATTTTGACCCAGGGTTTCGCTACTAAGTGTAAAGGTGCGTGGATTCTCTTTAAAGGGAGAGAATAGAATAGAAAGCAAATATCTGGTGTTGAATTCCATGATAGGTGAATTTCGGTTGATTTGAGGCAAACTTTTCACAATTACCTGTGAATCTGTAATCTCTGGCTGGGATGGAGAAAGGCGTCCTGGCTCTCTTGTTCCTCTCAACATCCCCTCAAAGCTTGTTCTCCATCAGAGGAATTAAGAAAATACTGGACTGTGGGGAAATGGATAGACTTACATTGGGAATCAAAGAAAAAGAAGATATAGAATATTTTCAAACATGGAATTTATTTTATCAATGGCTGGAAAAACGAGATAGAGAGTAAGAACTTAAGTTTTCTGACTAAGCAAAAATTAACCCAGACAACACGTTGTTGATTAAACACTAATGAATTGTAATGATAGAAAACTAATAATATATATATATATTTTTAAAAAGCTTGTTCTCTGCTGTGGGAATGCAAAGAACTCCGCAGGCACCCCGTTCGGTACCTCGCGGGAGCTGTCTCTGCCCCGCCTGCCGTTCCCAAAGAGAAGCCTTCGGTGGTACAAGGAACTGTGGTTGGGAAAGGGCTCCAGTTGGCATGGCAACGTAAGAATGGAGGGGGAGGCTGAAGGCCGCGAGCAGGCAGGGGACGGCAGGCTGCTAATTACCGAACACGTTTTGGGATGCCAAACTGCACCCCAAACGGTGGGTTCAATTGTCCCACAATGATCGAATGGCCAATTAGCACTTTCTAATTTCATTAACGCAGCATTAAGACTGGAGATGGGAGACTAAAATTGGTTATTTGTGGCTGAGTGTGTGGTGCAAATCCAGATCCTTGATATTTTGCGTGAATCCAGTCATTATGTTGATCCATATTAAAGATGCTCTGCAAAGCCTGGGATGGAGCTGGAGCAGGCTGACGTTGCACCCTCTGGGCCGACAGTTTATCTGTGAACCGAGTTGTCTTCAGCAAATCACAGCCTGCCACACTGAAGGAACCCCTCATTTTTGGATAAGAGCCAGGTCATCTTTGATTCTCTCCTCATCTGAAAACAAGACGTGCCCGGTACAGTGGAGGAGGCTTGGTGCTGATACAAGGAGTTCCCGGTGGCTTGCCAAGTTTGCTCTTGTGCGAGGGCTCAGAGCACTCTAAGCTGGTTTCTTGAATGAAGATCTGGCTAAAAACAGAAAGTTCAGTCAGTGCAGATTTGCAGTTTCTGCAGAGCAGCTTTGCAGTGCTGCTAGACCTCTTAGCACCTGTTTCACGGACTGCAGTGAAAGCGCACCTGTGTTCTAGCAGAAGCGCTACCTGCAACCCTGGGTTGAAGTATGGAGTTCTTGATCCTCCCTGAGCTTGTTGTTTGCAGACGTTTCATTACCCGACTAGATAACATCATCCAACCAAGTTAGCGTGGGGTTGGGTGCCTGCTTATATATACTAACTAGAGCTTACCCTGTCGGTTTTGGTAGGGGATATATAGGAGTAAGATATATGACTACAAATCTAAGCATTTCAGTGTTGGGTTCATCAGCAAAATAGCTTCTAAAGGTTTTCTTCCCAAGCTTTCATTTCACAGCTCAGTTCTTATACTGTGGTTTCTGACATTTTCATCCAGAGTCTTTTCAGTCAAATCAGGCTTTATTATGACTTTGGCTTTTGCAATTCTGACGAGGACGTTAGTCTTAAAGTGCCGCAGACTGAAGAAGGGCTCCCTTTGGGAACCTGGATGCCTGATGTCAGCATGCCTCGGTCACCTTTGCCGGGTAGTTTTGAGCATCATCCCATAAAGACGGGTCCAGGTTGACAGCAAGAGGGAAGAGCTCTTCTATCACAGAAGTGCAGCCTAGGGAGGGGGTGCAGTGACATTTCGGCTGATCCTGCACATGTGCGCTCAGTAGAGCCCACTGGATTTTAGCCCTCCTCATCTGGGTTGTTGGTCTTGAGTTTCTGAACCTGGTACAGTTTTCCACTCCTTGCGCCTTGTTCAGCCTGACTGACTCATTGTAAATGGCCTTATAATGGGCTCCGTGTCTTCTAGACGCTTCTCTCCCCTTGGAAGGGACGTCAGATGTTCCCCTTCAGCCTGAAGAGCCTTTGGGCAAACAGGATGTGGCTGGACAAAGCATTGTGGGCTTTCCTGTATCCCAGAAAAAAAAATCCCCTTCTTTTTTGTTCTGCTGAGATTTTCTTATGAGCTGCTTTGTGCAGAAACAAGAGAAAAAAAGAACTCCCGCACTACTTGGGGGCAAAACATTTTTTGTTGTTGTTAATTGTCACACAGCATAAATAGAAAATAAGATTTCACTCACTGGATGTGGTTTCCTCTTTGCCAAGCATGTTCCATGTGGAAAATTCTGTGAATTTTGTTGTTATGTGTAATAAGGGCATCTAGACATGTTTCTTCCTCTGTGAGCTGCACATCCATTTATGGTGCTGACCTCTGCTCACGGCAGGAGATCCTACACCATTCTGGACACAAGTGGCTGTCCAGTCTCTTCTTGAAAACCTCCAGTGATGGAAGCACCCACAACTTCTGGAGGCAAGGAGTTCCACTGGTTGATTGTTCTCATTGTTAGGAAATTAATTCTAGGTTGTATCTCTTAGTGATCTTCCTACCCATCGCTTCTCGTCCTGCCTTCAGTTGCTTTGGAGAAGAAGTTCACCGCCTCCCCTCTGTGACAGCCCCTCAGGTACTGGAAGACCGCTATCATATCATTCGAGCTCTTTGCTGGTACGCTGTTTTAGTTATATGTCCCTCTTTTCATTTTCTTATACTTGTTCTTTTTTTCTCTCAGTTTGTCAGAGATTTCTTTGTGCAAACATGCTGACTTCATCTGGAGTCTCCTGTTTTTCTTTCTCTCTGGTATTGTGTTAAATTGGGTTTTTATAATCTCATTTTTCAGAGTTTCCCAAGCATCTTGAGTTGTTTCTCCCTTTAGGATTTCCATCCATGGAATTTGTCAGCTCTCATAGCATTTCTTCCTTCTTTTTTAAAATAACACTTATCTTCTCCCTATTCGGCATACAGGTTGATTAAATAATGGGAGATGCGTGCCTTGTTGTGCTTCTTTGCCAACCTGGAGCCTGTCTGTTTGCCATGTTCTGTCTGTACTGTGACTTTCTAACCTGTATATAAGTTTCTTAAGAGGACAATGAGATGTTTTGGGACTCTCATTTCATTTTATATGCCCCTCCCAAGCCTTGTTGCACTGCCTCTTTGTGGTGGTGTTGGTGGTGTGTTCCTGGGAGGGCTGAGCAAAGAACATTGGGGGTATATGCCCGGAGTGGACGTGGGGTGTCTTGAGAGCCCAGAGGAAAAAAGGAAGCTGAAGGGATAAAATAAACACACAAGTACAGGTAGTCCTCGAATAACAACCACAATTGAGCCCAAAGTTTCTGTTGCTACGTGAGACAGTTGTTAAGTGATTTTTGCCCCATTTTACGACCTTTCTTGCCATAGCTGTTAAGTGAATCATTGCAGCTGTTAAGTTAGTAACACGGTCGTTAAATGAGTCTGGCTTCCCCATTGGCTTTGCCTGTCAGAAGGTGGCAAAAGGGGATCCCGTCACCCCAAGAGATTGCAACCGTCATAAATATGAGTCAGTTGCCAAGCATCTGACTCTTGATCACTTGACCACAGGGATGCTGCAACGGTCTTAAGGGTGAAAAATGGTCATAAGTCACTTTTTCAGTGTCTTTGTAACTTTGAACAGACATTAAATGAACCGTTGTAAGTCGAGGACTACTTATAACGATCATGATATATGAAGCTGTAAAAGCTGACTGAGATATATCCACCAAATACTGAATTAACGATTCAGTGGCTGTTTCTTTTCTGCACCTTTCCTTTTGAGCAGTGCTTGGTTTGTATGTGCAGAGATGTTGACCCCGTCCACACGTACTGAGTGAAGCAGAGCTTGGGGGGGGCGGTGGTGGCTCTCTGCGTATGTGGACTGTCCAAGCTTATGGGCTGTTCCCTCATTTTCTTAGTGCCTTTGTCGCATTGTTCCCCTTTCAAAGGAGTTTTCCAGCTGTAAGGTTGAACATTAACCCCTTCCTGTCTGTCCTGCTGCCGCAGCAGTGATTTTGTTTGCCAACTCCCTGGGAGTGAGCACAGCTTGCCAAACCATTTCTTAAAAACAGAAAGGGAGATTGTGGGGGGGGGGGAGTTTTCAAAGGAAAAAAGCGTTTTCTGCCAGCCTGGGGCTCAGCTGCTAAATGAATCAACGCAGGACTTGCTTGTAATTTGGAGGGGCCCAGCAGCTCCCTGCCAGCTGCAAGGCGGAGTGATAAAGTTGCGGAGGATATACTGCACTCAGCTTGGGCTGTTTGATTAAGAAAATTTGTCTTCCTACCAGTAGAAATATGAAAACAGAGAGAAATGTCCTCTTATTAATTTGGGAACAAACATGGAAGAATAATTTAAACCCAGAGGTAATAGAGGGAAATCCATTACCTTGCTTTTCTGTGAAAAAAAGATGTTTTTAGGACATCAACTTCAAGTGCAAAGAAGTTGTTTTGCGGGTCCCATCTCTGCTTTGGATTCAGTTCTCAGCCCAGCCACTTGCCTTTCGCANTCGCAGAGCAGGCGAGCCCCGATCCTCTCCCGCGGGAGTCCCGCAGGTCGCAGGGGCCGCAGCCTTCCCGCCGGCGCCCGCCCCGCTCGGAGCCGGACACCTCCGGCACCTCCCTCCCCAGGTGGCTGCCGGAGGAGGAGGAGGAGGAGGAGGAGGAAGGGAGCTTGGCGGGGGGGGGGGGCGAAGGAGGAGGGGTCCGGCCGGCGGGATAGCGCCTCCCCCAGCCTCAGCTCCCGGGGCGCTGGCCGGACCAGCAGCTGCTTCATCCCCCGAGCGTCAAGGGGGCTCAGCTTCACCTCTCCCAATCCCAGGCTCTGAGGAGGGGCCCGAAGCTGGAAGAAGCAGGGAGCGTTTGCAGGGAGAGCCAGGAGGGGCGTTTGGCTGGCCGGCCTGGGAGGTCCCCAAGATCGAACAGCACATGCAGAGATGTGCCCCCCCCCCGCTTTTCTGTCCTGGGGTATTTTGCTCCCTGTACTTCTTTTCTCTCTGAAGTGTTTAGACAGGTAGCCTTCTTCACAACTTACCGCTCTTTAGCAGAGGCCTCTGGCAAAAGCTGGGACTTTTGCTTGGGAACAGCTTCCCTCCCTCTCCCTCTGCTGCGGTGCCTGATCTAAGATCTCAGAGGGCCTCCTTGGCAGAGCTCTGCCTCCTGTTCAGAGCCCTGCAGAGCAGGTGTGATTCGTGCTGGTCCTGCTGAGTGGAGGCTAGAAAGAAATAAAAATAGTAAATACTTTTGCATTGTCTTCATTGTACGGCTGCAGAGTATTTGATAACAGTCAGGATCACTCCTGCAATGTAGTGTAAAGCAACATTTGAAACCATGAATTTGTTCCCGAGTTGTAGTATATCCTCTCCAGGTTGATATAGCATGTGTTTAATTTATAAATCAATGTTTGCTGATAGCAATTCAAAACAATAACAATACTTATATCATGTGACAGTACCTTTAACACCCTCAAACAATATCTGGTTATTCCAGTTCCTAGGGAAAGACTCAATAGGTGGATAAAAATGCCAAATCCAGTCTAAACATACGGCTGACTGCTCGACAAGCAATAATAATAATTTATTAAACTTGTATGTCGTCTGACTATCAATGACACTGGAGGGCTCACAGCAATCAAACAAAGAAATTACAATCAAATCAATAAAAGATAGCAAATATAATGAAACAAGGGGCCTTCCTCTCCATGTTCGTTTGCTTCAGCCCGTGGAAACCTGAAAATCCACTAATGTGAAATCAGATTTACATACTTGTATGTATGTATATGTACTTCCCCCCCCCCTGCCCTATCCCATCCTTAAATGTGGGGATACGTGATAAAGATTGACATCTGATTGGAATCAGTTGACTGCTAGGCTTAGTCAAGGGAATGAATGGCTGCCAGCCCTGGAAATAAACCTGCAGGTGGAGAGAAAATCTGGGGCCCGGAGACAGAGGCTCTCAGGCTTTGTGTCATGCCCCCAGATGAGGCCGGGGTGGCCACTGCATAAATACAGTTGAACTGCCCTTTCTTTGGTCTCGTAGATGCAGCATCCCCAGCAAAGGTGGTTGGAATCCCTGAGCTTAAGGCCTCCAGATGTTGTTGCTGCACAGACCAGGCTAAGGTGTTTGGGGTCCTGTTGTCTGAAGCTGCTGTTTACGCCCAGGCGAAGCAGATGGGGACGGTGGCCGGGCCCTGTGCCCTGGAGGCCGGCAAGTTGAGAGTGGACAGAATAAAAGGTCCTTGCTGGGCTTCTCCGGCCTCCTGGGGTCGGGAGAGGAGAGAGGCTGTTCATTCCTAGCAAGTGTACTAACCTGAAGGTCTTTCTGTTGATAAAGCTTATTAGAAGAAATATAAATATATTTATTTAAAAGTTTTATATAGCTGCTCATCTTAAGCAACTCTGCAACTTACAACAAGTATAAAACCAATAAATAAAACAACTATAAAAACAATAAAGTTAAAAACAGCAGTTTGGTGCTTTGACAAAAGAATCAGGGAGGCCCTGAGTTCCAGTCCCATCCTAGGCAGGAAAGCTCTCTGGATGACTTTGGGCCAGTCTCTCTCTCTCAGCCCAGCCCACCTCACAGGGTTGTTGTGAGGGAACAGGGAAAAATAGGAGGAAGAAGGTGTGTTGGGCATTTTCACCATTTTGAGTTATTTATAAAAATAATCAAGGTGAGATACAAATAAAATAAATAGTCTTGCCTTGGACATTAAGCCAGCTGGGGGACTTTGGGCCAGTCATTCCCTCTCAGCTCTTGGAAGGAGGCAGTGCAAACCACTTCTGAAAAACCTTGCCTAGAAAACTGCAGGGACTGGTCCAGGCAGTTGCCAGGATTCAAAAAGTAACTTGAAGTCACACAAAAGTTAAAGATGGTTAAAGTTAAAAATGATTAGCAATGGGACGTAGCAGCTGTTTATCTGTTGGATTTGGGGTGTAGATCCCACACTGGGGAGTCGATCAGAATGGAGGGACATTGCCATGAAGGAGACTGATTGAGCAAATATTGTCCAGTTTTTCAAGTATGTTGAATGGAGAAAAGTGGTATTTCTCATTTTTGATCCTTACACCATGGATTTTAGACAGGTCCCATGTACAGGAGAATTTCCGCTCATCAGGAACTGTGTGGGAAAAGCCCCAAGGCCAGCATGTCCAGACTAAGTCAGAGGTCCAAGGTCAGTGTTCCTAGGCATGACGTGTTTCTCCTCCACATTCCCAAAACCTAGAAACAATTTTGACCCAGGGTTTCGCTACTAAGTGTAAAGGTGCGTGGATTCTCTTTAAAGGGAGAGAATAGAATAGAAAGCAAATATCTGAATTCCATGATAGGTGAATTTCGGTTGATTTGAGGCAAACTTTTCACAATTACCTGTGAATCTGTAATCTCTGGCTGGGATGGAGAAAGGCGTCCTGGCTCTCTTGTTCCTCTCAACATCCCCTCAAAGCTTGTTCTCCATCGGAGGAAGCAATAATTAAGAAAATACTGGACTGTGGGGAAATGGATAGACTTACATTGAGAATCAAAGAAAAAGAAGATACAGAAAATTTTCAAACATGGAACTTATTTTATCAATGGTTGGAAAAACGAGATAGAGAGTAAGAACTTAAGTTTTATGACTAAGCAAAAATTAACCCAGACAACACGTTGATTAAACACTAATGAATTGTAATGATAGAAAACTAATAATATATATATATATATTTTAAAAAAGCTTGTTCTCTGCTGTGGGAATGCAAAGAACTCCGCAGGCACCCCGTTCGGTACCTCGCGGGAGCTGTCTCTGCCCCGCCTGCCGTTCCCAAAGAGAAGCCTTCGGTGGTACAAGGAACTGTGGTTGGGAAAGGGCTCCAGTTGGCATGGCAACGTAAGAATGGAGGGGGAGGCTGAAGGCCGCGAGCAGGCAGGGGACGGCAGGCTGCTAATTACCGAACACGTTTTGGGATGCCAAACTGCACCCCAAACGGTGGGTTCAATTGTCCCATAATGATCGAATGGCCAATTAGCACTTTCTAATTTCATTAACGCAGCATTAAGACTGAAAATGGGAGACTAAAATTGGTTATTTGTGGCTGAGTGTGTGGTGCAAATCCAGATCCTTGATATTTTGCGTGAATCCAGTCATTATGTTGATCCATATTAAAGATGCTCTGCAAAGCCTGAGATGGAGCTGGGGCAGGCTGACGTTGCACCCTCTGGGCCGACAGTTTATCTGTGAACCGAGTTGTCTTCAGCAAACCACAGCCTGCCACACTGAAGGAACCCCTCATTTTTGGATAAGAGCCAGGTCATCTTTGATTCTCTCCTCATCTGAAAACAAGACGTGCCCGGTACAGTGGAGGAGGCTTGGTGCTGATACAAGGAGTTCCCGGTGGCTTGCCAAGTTCGCTCTTGTGCGAGGGCTCAGAGCACTCTAAGCTGGTTTCTTGAATGAAGATCTGGCTAAAAACAGAAAGTTCAGTCAGTGCAGATTTGCAGTTTCTGCAGAGCAGCTTTGCAATGCTGCTAGACCTCTTAGCACCAGTTTCACGGACTGCAGTGAAAGCGCACCTGTGTTCTAGCAGAAGCGCTACCTGCAACCCTGGGTTGAAGTATGGAGTTCTTGATCCTCCCTGAGCTTGTTGTTTGCAGACGTTTCATTACCCGACTAGATAACATCATCCAACCAAGTTAGCGTGGGGTTGGGTGCCTGCTTATATATACTAACTAGAGCTTGCCCTGTCGGTTTTGGTAGGGGATATATAGGAGTAAGATATATGACTACAAATCTAAGCATTTCAGTGTTGGGTTCATCAGCAAAATAGCTTCTAAAGGTTTTCTTCCCAAGCTTTCATTTCACAGCTCAGTTCTTATACTGTGGTTTCTGACATTTTCATCCAGAGTCTTTTCAGTCAAATCAGGCTTTATTATGACTTTGGCTTTTGCAATTCTGACGAGGACGTTAGTCTTAAAGTGCCACAGACTGAAGAAGGGCTCCCTTTGGGAACCTGGATGCCTGATGTCAGCATGCCTCGGTCACCTTTGCCGGGCAGTTTTGAGCATCATCCCATAAAGACGGGTCCAGGTTGACAGCAAGAGAGAAGAGCTCTTCTATCACAGAAGTGCAGCCTAGGGAGGGGGTGCAGTGACATTTCGGCTGATCCTGCACATGTGCGCTCAGTAGAGCCCACTGGATTTTAGCCCTCCTCATCTGGGTTGTTGGTCTTGAGTTTCTGAACCTGGTACAGTTTTCCACTCCTTGCGCCTTGTTCAGCCTGACTGACTCATTGTAAATGGCCTTATAATGGGCTCCGTGTCTTCTAGACGCTTCTCTCCCCTTGGAAGGGACTCAGATGTTCCCCTTCAGCCTGACGAGCCTTTGGGCAAACAGGATGTGGCTGGACAAAGCATTGTGGGCTTTCCTGTATCCCAGAAAAAAAAAATTCCCCTTCTTTTTTGTTCTGCTGAGATTTTCTTATGAGCTGCTTTGTGCAGAAACAAGAGAAAAAAAGAACTCCAGCACTACTTGGGGGCAAAACATTTTTTGTTGTTGTTAATTGTCACACAGCATAAATAGAAAATAAGATTTCACTCACTGGATGTGGTTTCCTCTTTGCCAAGCATGTTCCGTGTGGAAAATTCTGTGAATTTTGTTGTTATGTGTAATAAGGGCATCTAGACATGTTTCTTCCTCTGTGAGCTGCACATCCATTTATGGTGCTGACCTCTGCTCACGGCAGGAGACCCTACACCATTCTGGACACAAGTGGCTGTCCAGTCTCTTCTTGAAAACCTCCAGTGATGGAAGCACCCACAACTTCTGGAGGCAAGGAGTTCCACTGGTTGATTGTTCTCATTGTTAGGAAATTAATTCTAGGTTGTATCTCTTAGTGATCTTCCTACCCATCGCTTCTCGTCCTGCCTTCAGTTGCTTTGGAGAAGAAGTTCACCCCCTCCCCTCTGTGACAGCCCCTCAGGTACTGAAAGACAGCTATCATATCATTCGAGCTCTTTGCTGGTACGCTGTTTTAGTTACATGTCCCTCTTTTCATTTTCTTATACTTGTTCTTTTTTTCTCTCAGTTTGTCAGAGATTTCTTTGTGCAAACATGCTGACTTCATCTGGGGTCTCCTGTTTTTCTTTCTCTCTGGTATTGTGTTAAATTGGGTTTTTATAATCTCATTTTTCAGAGTTTCCCAAGCATCTTGAGTTGTTTCTCCCTTTAGGATTTCCATCCATGGAATTTGTCAGCTCTCATAGCTGACGTTTCTTCCTTCTTTTTTAAAATAACACTTATCTTCTCCCTATTCGGCATACAGGTTGATTAAATAATGGGAGATGCGTGCCTTGTTGTGCTTCTTTGCCAACCTGGAGCCTGTCTGTTTGCCATGTTCTGTCTGTACTGTGACTTTCTAACCTGTATATAAGTTTCTTAAGAGGACAATGAGATGTTTTGGGACTCTCATTTCATTTTATATGCCCCTCCCAAGCCTTGTTGCACTGCCTCTTTGTGGTGGTGTTGGTGGTGTGTTCCTGGGAGGGCTGAGCAAAGAACATTGGGGGTATATGCCCAGAGTGGACGTGGGGTGTCTTGAGAGCCCAGAGGAAAAGAGGAAGCTGAAGGGATAAAATAAATACACAAGTACAGGTAGTCCTCAGATAACAACCACAATTGAGCCCAAAGTTTCTGTTGCTACGTGAGACAGTTTTTAAGTGAATTTTGCCCCATTTTACGACCTTTCTTGCCATAGCTGTTAAGTGAATCATTGCAGTTGTTAAGTTAGTAACACGGTCGTTAAATGAGTATGGCTTCCCCATTGGCTTTGCCTGTCAGAAGGTGGCAAAAGGGGATCCCGTCACCCCAAGAGATTGCAACCATCATAAATATGAGTCAGTTGCCAAGCATCTGACTCTTGATCACTTGACCACAGGGATGCTGCAACGGTCTTAAGGGTGAAAAATGGTCATAAGTCACTTTTTCAGTGTCTTTGTAACTTTGAACAGACATTAAATGAACCGTTGTAAGTCGAGGACTACTTATAACGATCATGATATATGAAGCTGTAAAAGCTGACTGAGATATATCCACCAAATACTGAATTAACGATTCAGTGGCTGTTTCTTTTCTGCACCTTTCCTTTTGAGCAGTGCTTGGTTTGTATGTGCAGGGATGTTGACCCCGTCCACACGTACTGAGTGAAGCAGAGCTTGGGGGGGGGGCGGTGGTGGCTCTCTGCGTATGTGGACTGTCCAAGCTTATGGGCTGTTCCCTCATTTTCTTAGTGCCTTTGTCGCATTGTTCCCCTTTCAAAGGAGTTTTCCAGCTGTAAGGTTGAACATTAACCCCTTCCTGTCTGTCCTGCTGCCGCAGCAGTGATTTTGTTTGCCAACTCCCTGGGAGTGAGCACAGCTTGCCAAACCATTTCTTAAAAACAGAAAGGGAGATTGTGGGGGGGGGGGGGAGTTTTCAAAGGAAAAAAGCGTTTTCTGCCAGCCTGGGGCTCAGCTGCTAAATGAATCAACGCAGGACTTGCTTGTAATTTGGAGGGGCCCAGCAGCTCCCTGCCAGCTGCAGCATGGAGGGATAAAGTTGCAGAGGATATACTGCACTCAGCTTGGGCTGTTTGATTAAGAAAATTTGTCTTCCTACCAGTAGAAATATGAAAACAGACAGAAATGTCCTCTTATTAATTTGGGAACAAACATGGAAGAATAATTTAAACCCAGAGGTAATAGAGGGAAATCCATTACCTTGCTTTTCTGTGAAAAAAAGATGTTTTTAGGACATCAACTTCAAGTGCAAAGAAGTTGTTTTGCGGGTCCCATCTCTGCTTTGGATTCAGTTCTCAGCCCAGCCACTTGCCTTTCGCAAAAGGGGATCAGGTGAAACATCGGGGGCTAAATTGTTGCTTTTCAAAGTTCTTATGGTGGGGTTTGCACCTATCTTCCCTAAGAAGATAATCTATTATTAAGTATTTTAAATAAGGGAACAGTTTACATTCTGAATTAAATTGACTTGCCTAGCAAAATAAAAGATAATATTTCTTCAAATTGAGATGCTTTTGCAATTAGGCAAAATCCATTTATTGGTGTTAATCCTGGCCAAGGGCAGCAGAGGACAAAGGCATCTGTAAATCTGGGGTCATGAGACATCCCCAACAACTCTTAAGAGGGGATGGGAGAATAACACAAATGTTCCCTTGGGAGGGGAGACGGAGGGGCAGAAAACAGAAAAGGGGCCTTCCAATCTTCTACTGCATTTAGCAACACACAAAGGAATTTGGGTGAGACTTGGCAGGGATTTCACTGAACATTGATACCAAAATATCCTGTTCAGCTTTTCTATAACATCTCAGCTCTTTGAAAAGTAATTTATTCATCTATTTTATATATTGCCAGATAAATGTTGTGCAACTGCATGAAACCAGAAATAGAAACAATATTGGCAATATTATTGCAAATAATTTCAAAGTCACTGGAAGATTTGAAGATTGAAAAGTCTAGGGAAAACCCCACAAAGCCTCTAGTCTACTTTTCTAAAAAGGGATTCCTCTGACAGTAACTCTTTTTCCAACATGTTTGAAGGTTGAAAAGGCTTAGTAAAGGTCAGGCTCCAATTATCACTCTACTTGGCCCCGGTCCAAGGGCTTTGAACGTCAAGGCAACAGCAGGGGATGCCTAGTCAAGATTAGTTGGGGGCAGGAACCAATAAAGGGACCAAATAAAAGAAACAGGTTGAGGCTCTTAATCCAGATTGAAAACACTCAAATTAAAAGCAGCTACAGTAAAAGCCAAGATTTATCGGGTCCTGTGGCCTCAATATTTCTTCCAAATCAAAGTGTACATAGAGTTGTCTTGGGCGTCTCAACCAACTGGCAGTGAAACTTGCCCATGGCAGATGGGGCCACCCCACAGGATTTGGCCTGGGTGGCTCCAAGTGAAGGGGTGTAGTGCAGCACATTTGAGAAGATTAAAGAGCCCTCGGTTAACACAGGGAGTGGGAGAGGGTGAGGAACAGATAAATAATTGTGAAGGGGGGGAACCCAACTGGGTTTCCACTGAGGTGTAATTAGCATATTAGTTTGGTTGGGTGAAGGTTAGAGCCACTGCTTGCTTGGAAGACCACAACTGCCCTTTCCACAGAGGGGTTAACCTTGCCTCATAAATAGAGATTGATGATAATTTCTGTTTTTTGTAATGCCTGCATAAAAGGTTGAGCATTTAGTTTTAGATGAGCCACAACTTTTAAAAACTCCTTGAAATTTCCAGTAAAATAATACTCTCATCAGATAGGGTTACATACTGTAATAGTAATGCACATCAGATTTGGTCAACCATCTGAGAAAGAACAGAGTAAATCAAAGCAGGTTTTTATTTACTTGATGTGAAGAGGACAGGTTTGACAGAACTGGGAGAGAGAGATTGAGATTTCACTCCCTTTTCTCTTTGCATTAAATGCTGTTGATTATCTGTTTCTAGACATTAATTTAAAGAGCTTCTGCTGTTTCATTGTCAACAGTCTTCAAAGAAAAGACTTCTTAACTTTCTTAGAGGGACTTGAACATACACCTTTGGTCAATGGACAGCTCAGGTCTGGGAATTTTAACAACTACAAATGTCAATTGCATTCAATCTGTTAAGAAGATCCATTTGTCCACACCATCCATCTATAATTCAAAACTGTAGCACAGGATGGTAAGGAAGCGTTACAATTTGCAGAATTATAATCTGCAGAATTATATACTTTGTAGGAACTAGTTAAATCCATTTCTCTTCCTGACTGCCCATCAACTGCCATCTTGACCAGAAACCCAGCTTAGGAGTTTAGTATTAATTCTATGTATGTTTGCTGAATATTGATATACTTAACAAGATGCACAAACAAATGTAAACAACAATACAGATTATTTTTACTAGATGGAGACTGATAACAATGAAATGTATGCAAGATTTTAGTTCTGTGCAGGAGGAACAAAAAAAACAACAACCCCACAATCAGAATCTGCTTGCCCGTCACATGACTTACTTCAACAAAGAAGGATGTGGGGCCTGATCACAGGGCCTGGGGACCTGAACGGTCAGTTGTAGGACGTAACCTCAAGAGGAAATGGAAAGCAAAGCTTTTACTGATCCTTCTACTGAAATCCAAATACACCAAGAGGGACAGAGAAGATGCTGAGGGAGGAGAGCAAAAGGGACAAGGAACCGACCCACAGAGGCACCTTCTAGGAATGGCTGCAGGAAATAGGGGCGGAACACAGAGCTGGGTCCCACAACTGTTTGTGAAACAAACTGAACAGTTGGATTTGCAATGGCAGAGTTTCCTAGGAGGAGGCAAGCCTCAGGGCAGGCCAAGCTCTTTGGAAAGGAAGCACAGATCAAGCCCTCGGACCGCTTCAGGAACAATACTCGGTTTCTAAAAGAAAAGACATTGCTCTGTGATTTGACTTGGGAACAACACCCCCCACCCCCACCCCAGGCCTCCTAGCCCTCCTCTCGGATCCGATCTGCTTCTGTGCTTGAGGAGAAAGACTTGGAAGCCACTGAAGGGCCAGTTTGTCTATTCATGGCTTCAGTGCCAGCATGAATGGAGCCTTTCTGCCCAGAGGGCCGAAGGGGCCATGGCTCTTTGCGCCATTGTAGACATCTGCTGCCCACAACCCTGAGGGCTTGTGTGGAGAACAGTCTTGCTCTGTGACCATTTGGGGCTGGTCGGTGGGTCCCAACTGGGGGCGAGGGCTGACTCCCCAGAGAAGAACAGCACCCCAGGAGCACAGAGTCATCCCTGCAGAGTTACTGATGCCAGGCTGGCCACTCGCTGCTTCCCCAGGCAGGCTGAGTCACCAAATGCCCGGCTCCGGTGAGAGGGTTTCCTGGCACTGCCTCTCTCTTACCTGGCGGATGCCTTCGAGCCAAGGTCTGGGCTGCAGCCCCCCCGCCGCCCTCTGGGCCCCCTAAGAACGTGCGGGGGAGGGGTGGGGGTGGAGAGTGGGGGTGGGGCACACTTTCTCCTGCGGATCAGCCCTCTGGAATGGCTGCCTGCAGTCAGAATGCAGTGTATGCAGATCAGCTGTCAGTTTGCATCATCGCTTTGGTGCCCCTCCTCAGCAGCAATGAGATAATCCTTCTGGAATGATCCTGCTCGCCACGTCAAACCCAGTTTGGAAATGCTGCCCCCCCCCACCAAAAAAACGTCTTTTCCCCTCACTGATCAGCTTAGGGTATAAAGTCTGGAGGGCAGCTTTGCTTTCGTAATGGCCCTGAAGGCAGCCCTCCAACGCCCCACTCTGGGAGGCCAGAGGGTGGTGTCCGGCTGCTGGCTTTTCTTCCGCCAGAAAAGAAAAACCGTGCTAAATACGCTTTGGGGAATTGTGCCTTGAGCTCATCAGAGCTTTGATATTCGTAGATATCTCTGGAGTGGCTGCCTCTCGCCCATCTTAGGTGGAAATGAGCAACTCTTTTGTTTCCTTGTCATTTATTTTTTTCTTCCTCTCTCCTGTCTTTCCAAAAACTCTCCCACGTCGGCTGCCGGATGGGCAGTGGAACTAAAATCACAACTGATTATCACAATATTGCTGCTCCGATTTGCTTTTTACTTGGGACCACAATTCCTAGAATTTCTAACTATACATAGAAATTACAGGAGAGAGAATCTTAACATCTCTAAAGGCCGTAATGGAGGCTGCCCATGACAGTTGTAGGTTGTGACGGTAATAAAGCAGATCATCACGTGATTGACCCAATTTTACAACTTTTTTTTGCAGTGGTAAACTCTGTATTTGTTTGGCAAAAATGTCGTAAGCCATGGTCTTATGCGCATAGGATGCCACAAACGACCCAAGATGAGGGCTGCTTGCCCAGCACCCTAAATGCCATTGCCTGACTGCGGGGTGGGGCAGCCTTTGGGACTTCAGAACCAGGTTTTAAGTACGTTTTTTGAGGGGAGGGGGTCCATTGTAACTTCAAATAGTCGCTAAAAAAAAGGTCATAAGTCAAGGACTACCTGTATAAAATAGCTTTCTGTCCTTTGAGCTGTGAGCCAAATCTTCCCCACAGATAATATTCTGTAATTCACTACTCCCCCAGCCACGCTTTCGAGCAGCTAAAGCAAAATTGTAGATCCTGGGCTGTTTTGAGCTAGCTTTAGAAGGAAAAAGGAATAGGTCACCTTGTTGAGCATTGTTAGGGTACCTGGCAACACATAGGAGACTGACGTAGTTTTTTCACCAAGGAAACTGACTGTTTCCACATAGTACAGGCCCTGCTAACAGCCTCTGCCTAGTTTCAAAATAGGTTTCCAAATATTATTCTGCAGCACGTAGAAAATGCATTGTAGAAATCCCCAACTTTCTAACTGAGACGTGATCATTGCACTGAGATCTGCTTCTACTTCGTGACTGGACAAAAGAGGATGGAATCCTAATATTGATTGGTATTTTCCTTGTATAGTAAATGTGACAATTTGATTACTGTGATTGGTTGATAGTTGCGACATTATTAGTATTACTGGAATGATAGCATTCTAGTTAGCAATTTTGTAGGATCAACTTAAACCCAATTGTCTTTTTACACAATTAACTAGGGCATTACTTAATTAGATTTCATTTATTTCAAAATGTTTGGGGCAGTTTTTTAAACATGTTAATAAAATATAAGTGTTTTTATGTAGCTACATATTTTTTTTGTTCAACAGCTGCCTTTATATTCCAATGAGCTGGGCAAAGGAGGTGAGGCTTTTTTCCATCAGAGATTTTGATTGTGTTTGCTGAGATGGTGACATAAGAGTAGTTCATAATTCTCCCATCCTCCCAGGGAAATTCCTGACACAAGTATGAAGACAACTTTCTTTGCAATATAGCAATTAAGCAAAGAACTCACAGGCAGTAATAATGAAAGCCAGAGCCTTTGCTCCTTAGCATTCTCCCCAATCTTCTTCCTATTGGAACTGCAACTTAAAAGGAGAGTCCTGATCCAAGATCTTTAAGTAGACAAACCGGAGGGCAAAATAACAGAATAACTGAGTTGGAAGGGACCTTGGAGGTGTTTAGCTCAAGCAGGAGACCCTATACCATTTCAGACAAATGGCTGTCCGATCTCTTCTTAAAAGCCTCCAACTTCTGAAGGCAAGCCATTCCACTAGTTAATTGTTTTCAACTGTCAGGAAATTTCTTTGTACAGCCATGCTGGTTTCTTCTTGCATTTCTTATTTTTCTTTTTCAGTGGTATTGTGCTGGACTGGGCTTTTATCATATTTCTTGAGTTGTTATGTTGGGCCCAGAAGATAGTTGGAAGATGAATTATTAATCAGTTGGATTGTTTAAAAGAAACTCTATGCAAAAGCCATGTCTAACGTCTAATGAAAGGAAATGATTTCAGGAAGGGAGAAGAGGGAAATCCTCTTCCAGGTCCCTTTTGTGATGGGAATTCAGGCTCTCATTTTGTCCAGGACTAGAAGTCTCAAGGGGATGGCAGAATGTGCAGGACCTTGGAGAGCTCCTACTGATCGCAAGGCTTGGCTTGACATGGGCTTGATTCCTCCAGAGCACACCTCTTAAGGACGGGCTCTGGGCCTAGCCCAGTGACTCCACCCCAAGAACATGGAGACTCACGTGGCCCTTTTTGGGAGAGGACGTTTATCATGCAGTTGACTTATTGTCTATGGATAGCTTCCAAGGACTTCAGTGGAATTTCCCTCACCCAGGTTGGTGTCGGGCTGGCTGCTGCTGCTCAGGGTTGACATCATGCACAGCCAGTCTTGGCAGGCAGTTGCTCTTTGGGAGCTATCATGGGGTAGATCATCACTTGTAGACCAGTCCTTGCAAAAAACATGTTACATTCCTTTCCCAAAGAATGAAGGGGAAAAAATGGAGAGAATTGTGCCTGTTTCTATGGATGTATCTCATTCACATTGGGAAATATGATAGTTTAGCAAAGTGAAATGGTTGACATTAGATACAAATAATTTATTTTTGGCATAAGAAGAGCCATTCAATGTGACAGGAGGCTTCTCTAGTCCAAAAGAAAAAAATCAGAAGGTTGGGAGAGGCCTTTTAGGCTCAACCCTCGTGCAAAGCAGGGATCCAAATGAAAACCTCCTCAAGAGATGGGGCTGTCCAGCTTTTCTCAAGCAGAACTAGGACAGGTTCTGCTATATAGCTGCTCTTATTGTTAAAAAGTGTTTCATAACATTCAACCTTTATGAGGGCGATACACACTGTCTTGGAGACAACTATGATATTACTTTGTTAGCTTGGTTTCCTGCAGATATCCAGGACTATTTGAGGGCCCTAAACCCCTTGAACTGGCTTTTTCTTAAATATACTGCTCACAAAAATAAAGGGAACGCAAACCCCTTCCGTTCCATGTTAAAATGTTCCCTTTATTTTTGTGAGCAGTATATTTATCTAAGGTGAAAATGGACTTGGGGTTGGAAGGATGTTTTTGTCTCTTTGATGGGGATGCTGCTTTTTATTGTTTTAAATTGCTGAACCTTCAGTGTCAGAAGGGCAGGAATGTTTCCAGCTGGCCTCTTGCTTAGCCCAACCGAAATGTCTCTGAACTCTGGATTTTCTGCCTGAGAGCTGTGGGAAACAGAGAATGTTTTGGCCCAAACTCATTGGTTCTTTTCATTTGCTTGGGTTTCGCCCAAAGTAGAGTACAGTGGTGAGATTCTACTTGTACATAATAGCATTCCTCACACAATGTGTATTTCCTTGGCAGATGTCATGGCGGCCACAATATCGCAGTTCCAAGTTTCGAAATGTCTACGGCAAAGTAGCCAATCGAGAGCACTGCTTTGATGGGATTCCAATTACCAGGAATGTCCATGACAACCATTTCTGCGCAGTCAATACCAGATTCCTCGCCATAGTAACAGAAAGTGCTGGTGGGGGCTCTTTTCTTGTCATTCCACTGGAACAAGTAAGTGACACTTTGCTAAAGTATTATTATTATTGGAACAGATCTTGGTTCATCTCAGTTTTCAGTCTGGGAAAGAAATTACTTTTGTTTTACCTTCTGCAAATATTTTTTTTGTGGAGGGATGAAACATATGAGGTGGGGGTGGGCACCACATAATAGCCAACCCAGGCAAGTCACTGCCTGAAGGCTGGGCAAAAATAGGGGAACGAACACTGTAGAGAAGACGTGGTGGAAGGGCGCCTTCCATAGAAGATCTCTTGAGGTGCCAACAGTTTGCGTTGTGATGCTCTTCGGGTCACTTTAAGCAGCTACCCGTGTCCCAGCCTAATCAAAGGGTGATTGTGAATGTAACATCAGGTAGAACCCAACATACAGGTAGTAACCAACTCATCTCCAGTCGTTTAGCAACTGTTTGAAGTTACAACGGATCTCCAAAAGCTACTTATGACCTGATTCCAAAGTTACGACATCCACAGAAATGGATGTCTTAGCCTGGGTCCAAGTTGTGCTGAATTCTCACCAGCTCTCCCCTCTGTCTGCTGGCCAAAGCAGCTGCTTCATGGCAGCTATATTGCAACTCTCCAGAGTGCGTTGGTGTCCCTGCCAACAAACTTTAAATGGGCATCCCACTGTGCATCTCCGTATATATTAGGAGGGTCATGGGGCTGGTTGGACAGCAGATGGTGGGATCATCACTGGTGCCAGGAAGGAGTGCTCAGGAGTCCTCAGTACCACTCTGCCACCTGCTACTTTTAATTCAGGCTGTCTGGATTAAAACCATGTCTTGTACACTGAGTAGCCCCTGAGCCTCAAAGGTGTCTTGGGGTGAAGCTTTTTCTTTCACGCACTTGGAATAGCCCCTCTCTCAAACACAGGATAACGTTCAGCCACACTGCAGTGGTTAACATGAATAAGATCTGGAAAAGCAGAGATATTAGTATAAATACAAAAAGCAGGCTAGTTAGAGCAATAGTCCCCTAATCATCTTTGTTGCTCTTCTCTGCACTCTTTCTAGAGTCTCAACATCTTTTTTACATCGTGGTGACCAAAACTGGATGCCGTATTACAAGTGTGGCCTTACCAAGGCCTTGTAAAGTGGTATTAACACTTCACGTGATCTTGATTCTGTCCCTCTGTTAATGCAGCCTAGCACTGTGTTGGCTTTTTTGGCAGCCGCAGCACACGGCTGGCTCCTATTTGTGGGCCTATATCTCAGGTGCCAGACTCTATGCCTGCAATTTTATGCAAATCATGGCAGGTAAATCTTTAGCCCTTCCTGATAAGACGGAGAAAATTCCTCTTGCAACCTCGGATAGCCACTGACTATTATGACTGCCTCCTTTGAGTTGAAAACTGAGGGAGGAAAAGCTGTTTCCAAAGTCAGCGGTTGGGGAAAGTGACCACATATTTAGGCCTTTTCATAATTAATGGGCGGATTGGGAAAATAAAATGAGTTTATCTCCTTTGCAATCAACTGAAGTCTCTTGAAGTGAGCAGCTTTCTAATTAATATGCGTCTATATTTAGCAGAAATAAATCAAGGTAACCTAGAAACTACTGAAAAGAACAGATTAAACTCAGAAATCTAACTTCCGTGCCATTATGTTCTTACTGGCTTTTATGAAAATGACTCCCTCATCATGACTCCCCTCCTCCCTGCCACGGTATTTCTTTCTCTTGAGGGAATATGTTCTCCTGCCAAGAGATCTCACACACACACACAGACACATACACACACAGACACACACACACACACACACACATATATATATATGTCCCTAATTTATATATATATAAATCCCAGCTTCCATGTGCTAATCAGGAGCCAAAAAACACCCACTCAGCACACTGCAAGCCAACTACAGAGACATTTTAAAAAGAAAAACTCCTGCAAGAAACCCTAAAAAAATGTGCCCAAGGGCGGCCAGTTCCTCCACAAAGACAGGCCAGAGAAGGATGGGGGCAAAGAGCCCACTGCCAGTCAGTCCTCCTGCACCCAAGGATTGTGGCCTCAGTCAGGCAAGGACGTGGGGCAGCCTGTCAGCAGGCAGAGCTCACACAGTATTTGGGGAAAGAGTTTCTTTCTTTGGAAAAATATATGCCCACATCTTATCTGCCCCCGTCTGCCTTCCATCCATCTATCTATAAAACGCTGGATCTCCTTCTCTCCATCTCCAGTCAGTTCAGTTACAGGAGGTGCTGAGGAAACTTTCACCTGGGGAACCAACTGATGGCCTAATTGGCGAATGGAAGAGGGAAAGAAATGGCATGCAAGAGCTCCTTTTTCCTATGTTGTCAGCCGGTGCTCTCTGTAGTTGTGTGTGCATTTATGCGCACATACACAGAAAACAGCCAGCTGGATTTGCCTTTGCTCTTCCTGGCTGTGGTTTCTTCTGGTAGTGAGGAAGAAAGATTCAAAACCTGGAATGGCTACAGTGGAAGGTTAGGGTGGCGCCTTCAGAGGATCTGCCCTCAGTAGGGAAGGTGGATGAGGCAGGAATTCATCCAGAATTACAATGTTTTCCCCAGAAAGTTTTACCAGTAGACATTCTGTTTAGCTGAATGGAGCACTCAAGACTTTAAAAGCCAAACTAGACAGAGTGTTGTGTGAATGCACCAAAAGGAACATACATATATTGAAATAGTTTGCAGCCATAGGAAGAGAAGCTTTAAAAAGGGAGCTGGTTGCAATAGGGCCGTTCCTGAAATGCAAATAACATGTTTTGGAGTTAACGGGAGATTGGCAAGGCAAGAATAGTTGCATTCCTCCCCCTTCCCATCCCTGCTCAGCCTCTGCTCCGCTGCTCTTTGCATAAGAAGATTTGGCCTCGTCCACATTGCAGGACTAAAGAGCTGGTATTTCCCGCCGTCAGTGGTCACTCTGGGTTTAAAGAACTGCCGTCAAAGAAGCCATTCTCCTCCTCCTCCCCTTTCTCATGGCGAGAGAGCCGAGCCGATCTCTCTCCTCTTTCTTGCTGCCTGTGGAAAAAGGCAGCCTCGGTTGCTGCCCTGGAGGGGAGGGCAAGTGTAGGGTCCAGGTCAGAGGCTTTAGAAACATTGTAAGTTGATAGCTCACAGGTGCACAAATACTGGTAAGCTGTCATTTTAGGTGGTCCTGAACCTTCTGATCATCTCTAAGATTGGGCACCCTCTGCCCCAAATAGTCCAGAGCAATGTTTCTCAGTCTTGGCAGCTTTCAGATTTGGGTGGGGGATTCTGGGAGTTGAAGTCCACACGTCTTAAAGTTGCCAAGGTTGAGAAACACTGGTCCAGAGGATGGAAAAGTATAGAATGAATCTCCTGCACACCTTCCAGCCCCCCCCCCATTGCAGTATTTTTGACAGAGGTTTACAGAAAACGGGTTAATAATTTTGAGGCTGTTTCTGTCACTCAAGTTACCAGGAGAAACCGGCAGACTCCAAATTGCTAAGTGGGAAATTGGCAAGAGGCTGCAGCATCAGCATCCCTTGGAGTCTGCAAGATAGCAATAGCACTTAGACTCATATAACGCTTCACAGTGCTTTACAGCCCTCTCAAAGCAGTTTACAGAGTCAGCATGTTGCCCCCCCCCCAAAAAAAATCTGGGTCCTCATTTTACCGACTTCAGAAGGGTGATGGGAGGATGGGGTCAACCTTGAGCAGGTGAGAATTGAACTGCTGGCAGTTGGCAGAATTAGCTTGTAATACTGCATTCTAACTACTGTGCCACCACAGCTCTTCTAAGATGGTCTTAGCCTAGGTAAAATGGCATTTGGGGAATGGGGGGGGAGGGTGGTTCCTTCCTAGGGCAGCCAGCAGGGGCAAGCAGTGCCCACATCAGGATCAGCTGAAGTTCATGAACTGCTGAGTGGCACCTGTGCCCGATCCGCAGGGTCCTTCCTTCTCAGGGACAGCAGCCCACAGGAGGCCAGAGAGGTGCTTTGTGGAGTGAAGTGTGCTCAGTCCTGCTGCCCAAGGCTAAAAGGCCCTGCAGAGCAACTCTCAAGGATGGGGGTGGGGAGGGTCTCCATACCAGCTAGTCAGAGTGGAGCCTTTGCCTATGGCAAAATGATAGCCTGCACAGCTTTGCATGCGACACATTCTTTGACAGAGCTCAAGAAAATGCAGGTGACACCCCCCCCGCCCAGCTTAGGGGCAGAATGGGGACGGCACGATGCGTTGCTGTCCTTGAAAAAATGGTTAGGGGATATCTTTGTGCCAGGGAAAGCAGGTTCTCAAGCCATTTATCCATGCAAGGAAGGGAAAGTTACTTAGAGCCTGAGATGAGTAGCCCTTGCTTTTGCTGCTTCTGGCAATAAAGCCTCTTTCTCTGATGCCACAGCAGCAGCTGCAGAGTTTGAGTGGAGGAAGGGAACAGATGGAAGGAGACACCATCTTTAGAGGGAAGAAAAAAAAGTCCTTCTGCCTTTAAGATCCTTTGGGGAAATATAATAGTCTGTCCTTTTCATACCCCCCAAAATATTTCTTTTTCTGACTTCCTACAGTATAACACGGAGTAATTGATCAACCCTTTCTTGATTATGCCATAAATTGAAGGGTTCACTCCACGTGTTCCAGGCCCACGAGCACCCTCTGCTGGTTTCAATGGTTAAAGATAGTTTTGCTCTGTAAAGATAAGCTTTTATTTAAGATTCAGAGAGTAAGATATATGGAGTGCTTTATTTTGCCTGTGCATTGTTTGAATAAAGCCTGGGAATGATGCTTGTTTTGAAATAAGCACGCCTGGACTGTATACAGCACTTTCTTTTGTAATCTGAAGGCGCACAGTAATGCTTCCTGCGTTGTGCTCTCCTGCTAATGTGGCAATTTGCCAGGAAGAAAATTATTTCCATTTTGATCTGAACAAAGGACATCCCTGTTCAGCCAGCTCACTGCGGCCCCGCCTAGTTCAGCATCTTTCACAACAGTGACCAGTCAGGAAATGTCTTCACGTCTCAAGTTTTTTCTCCAGCAACTCATCCTCAGGAAGACAACCAAGAGTCAGGAGGAGAGCGATCCTTGGGAGCAAGACAGGAGGCGTGTGAGAGGGAGACACAGGCCCAAGCTGCTTGTTCCAGTTTGAGCTCTTTCTTAGTAAGAGGCCACTGAGCCTGGTTTTATTCTAAAAGCTTACCGACGCATAGCTTTTCAAGGATGTTCCATTAATTTCTCGATTCTGCCCATCTGCCATATCTGTGCCATCGTCTACTGTTTCCTTCAGCTTTGCCAAACATAATCAGTCCTGCTCTCACTGCCTGGCAGGGTAGGATGGGGGGGGGGTGAGAAATAGGCAGGGGACATATTGCAACGTCTCTGCGGTCGGTCGTAAGGGCAAACGACTGCTGAGGTGGTGCAGTATATGTAACTTCGGGACTGGGTCGTAAGTACTTTTGGGGGGGGTGTCATATCTGAACTGTCATAATTCAAGGAATACCTGTATACACATATTATCTCTTCTAGTTGAATACTGATTAATATATTACTACAGTTAGTTCCCACCCCTTGCGAAACAAGCCCTCCCAAAAATTTTAAACTACTAAATCTATTAGCAACTTGTTGACCTGTCTTCTATATGTTATATTAGTGACAAAGTAGTTAGCAGGGAAAACAATAATAGTAAAAGAGAACAAAATTAAAGTTTACCATGGCATCTTAACTCTACCGGACCATCCCAAAAGTTATAAATAGATCATATCGGGTCCAAAATCCATGTTTGTTTCTTAATATCCTCTCTTGTCAATTGTTGTTTAATTAAATGTAATAAATTCAGTCTCCAGAATATGTCTATCTTTGAGTCAGAGTGCAAGCAGAAGTAGTTACCAGTTTACTGTAATAAATCCATCCAGTCTCCCCATGTTGATTTTATATTGATAGTTATCTTATTGACTCTATAGGCTTTGATGATCCTGGATGTTTGATTGCTTTTATTACAGACTGGCCGAATTGAACCAAACTACCCCAAAGTCTGCGGCCACCAAGGCAACGTGCTTGATATTAAGTGGAACCCCTTCATTGAAAACATCATTGCTTCTTGCTCCGAAGACACTTCAGTAAGTAAAGATGATTACATAAATAGTATTTTGGGGAGCTAAGTGCCGAAAGTAGATACACTGGAATCTTTTCATATTTGACGAACCTCTTCCTTCGTGGTTTACAGGTCATCCAAGAGGCTGTCATCAGTTTGATGACTTCTTAGGCCAGGAAACATCTGAAAACAACTGATCTGAAATAATTCCTATAAAAAACCATTCCTTTTATGTAATAGGCTTTTCACTGTATTCCATCATGTTTTATAACATTCTTACATCACTATGATAAAAAAGGACAATTGCAACTTTAAAAATAGTTGTACAGATTTTAAAAAAAGAATTTACTCAGTAGCTGCTTATGTCCATTGCCCTGGAAGGGAGCTAGGAGAAAGCGCAAAGCCCCACGCTATCTCTTGTGGTTCCCTTGATTTTCTAAGCACCCTGAGTGGGGGGAAGGAGTCGAAAATAGTTTTGCTAGAGCTTTGGTGATCGGGATCTTCTGACAAGGGATGAAATGGACCTGCTTGGAAAATAGGTCAGTCACCACCCAAATGTCTTCTCCTATTATCAGGAGCCTCCGTGGCTTGAAGATCACAGGCCCTCCAAGGAATCAGAACAACGAAAGGTTGAAGAAGATGCAGCAGTTTGTGGCTTCAGTTATATTAGGTTGCCTGATTATACAAGGTGCCTCCTTTTCCCAAGTATTTGCTGGCAGGCAAGGGGTGATTCTCTGTCCAGGGAGTTCACAGGTTACAATTTAGGGCAGATCAGCCATTCCCCCCATCCAAAGCCTGGCGTGATGGCTACAAGGTAGTAGCAGCTCTCAGTAAAGGATGCGGTTACATTAAAAAGATGGACATTTTAATTTCTGCCCTCCCAGGGATATTCACCAGGAACAAAACATTCAAGATGGCAGCCATGACTGTGTGCTCCTACCATGCACGCAACACGTGTAAAAATGGACAGTGACAATTGCATGGTTGTGGGCACCATTTTGATTTTTTTAAAACGCTCCCACAGATGCTCCTGTGCCGACTTCTTATATTCTCCTTTGCAGTCTGAAGGGTGACTAAAGAGTTTGTATAATTATGGCAGGCCAGAAAAACCTGAGCCGGCATCTTGTGGTATAGGATAAATTGTTCTTTGCGCTCCTGACTTTTCTTTGAAGTCCCTCCTGTGCTGGAAACTCCAAACTGGGCTACCGAGTTGGACGGGGCCAGCCTTTTGCAAAACATTAAGCAATGTGTTTTTGAACCAGAATTTATTAAATAAATCAAAATTGGTTGAGCTCCATGTTAAATCATAAACTGTGCCTTTCAAATCATAAGACGTGGAATCCTGGACTCAGGGAATCTGAAGCCAGCGAACCACGTAGTGCTTTCATGCTTGTGTGAAGTTGGCTGCTTTCCTGCTCTGAGAGCTGCTGCAGCAGACCTTCTTCACCCCCTCCCCTCCCAAGGTCACCTGCCTCCCTGCAGCAGAGGTGGGGCTCAGAGTAAGTGATGGGCACAGGCAAGAGGGGGAGGGGGAGGGGGAGGAGCTTCCCAGGGAGCAGAGCTGGCCAAGAGTTCTGTACCACTCTGGGTGGCAGGGCCCTTCCCTCCCTCCCTCCCTCCCTCAGGTGTGTCCATGGACAGCATCTGCAGGTGGTAATCAAACCACTGTTGAATTATCAGAGGGCCCAGAGCAGTTATAAAGGAGTCCAGTGAGATGCCTGGAGGAGGAAGGAAAATCTCCAGAGGCCAAGTATTTTCAGGAGATCTCTAGGTTTCCAGGAAGTCTTGACAGGCTCATTTTAAAAAGGCAGATGCTTCCAGATGTGCTGGAATGGATAATTTAAAGCCACACACACACACACACACACACACACACACACACACCGAGCTTCTCAGGCTCAGCAGGCTCGGCAGGCCTTGTCTGGTGAGGTGGAGAGGCCGAAGGCTCGGCTCACAGCAGCCGTTGCTCTTTCGTCCTTCCAGGTTCGGATATGGGAAATCCCAGACGGAGGCTTGAAGCGCAACATGACAGAGGCTGTGCTGGAGCTGTATGGCCACAGCCGGCGTGTTGGCCTCATCGAGTGGCACCCAACCACCACCAACATCCTGTTCAGTGCTGGATATGACTATAAGGTAAATGGGTAACCATCCCGAGCGGTTGGGATGTTCTTGAGAGCAAACGTCTTGGGCGAGTTTCGTTAAGGCTAAGGAGAACAGATGCTATCAGAATTTAAAGGAGCTGAATTAGACTCCCAGCCAGCTTGGGAGGCTCCTAAAAAAGAGCTGGGATGATACAAGGAAGAAAGGTGGTCAAGAGCCCCTTCCCCGACCCCAAGAGCTGAAGGGTGTGGGCAGAGCCCAGCAAAGGCCTCCCCTTCTCCCCCACCCCACTTGGACATGACAAGAACGTAGAACACAAAACAATGGAGTTGGAAGGGACCTTGGAGGTTTTCTAGTCTCCTCCTGTGTGGTTTCCTGCCTGACTCATTTGAGCAGATTATGTTAGGAAGAAAAATCAATTTCACTCAGAAGGTCCCTATTTTCAGCCTCTCCTCTTAGCATAAAGAACCATCCTGAAGGTTATTCACTGGAGCATATATTTACCCTGGGAGCTGATAGGCAAGACTTGCCTGTGCTTCCAATGGAACCCATCAGTCATTCAGCCCCCTTCCCCCCCCCCCCATAGTATGAGCCCAGGCCACCCTCTGTCTGCTGAGTAGAACTCTTTGGAATGGAGACTGCCGACTGCGGAGGCAAACTCTACTTTGAAGACTTCAAAGTGTCTGCTGAAGGGGTCTGACCTTCAACTAATTTACCATTTTGCTTTGTCTGTTGCCAAAGTTTTACACGCTGTATAGGCTGTTAGGGAGGCACGTCGGGTTGGCTGGGGCATGAGCCAGGCGTGCCATGCTTAATCCTTAGTCTCTACTTGGAGAACCTTAACACAAGTCCCCTGAAATGGAGGGTTTCCAAATGATGCTGTGATGGCGCAGAAGCTCTCTTTAGGAGAGCCTTTTGCTTTTGTATCTAGTTGTTTTAAAGACTAACATCCTCATGCTTGTGGTTGATCGCTTTATCACTCTGGGAGATGTTCTGAACCATCAAAACATTCAAAATATCTTAAATCAAAAACAGACAGTGTTGTGCCCAATTACACCGGAAGCATGAAAGTAACTCGACCTTTTCAGGGAGCTCGCGAAAAGCTTGATTCTCTCTTGATTTCCCGAAAGGTTGCTGGTTGCCAAAAAAGTTTAGATATCAGATAGCGATGAGCTGGATTTATTTTCTTGTTTACCATTCCTTCATGGTTTTAGCTATAGCAGGAGGGAGAGGACATTAAAGTATTTTCTGTGAGATATCTGTAAGCAAGTCGGTTTCTGTTTGATCTGCATCTTCTCTTTCTCAGATCCTCATCTGGAACTTAGATATTGGTGAACCGGTGAAGATGATTGACTGCCACTCTGACGTCATCCTTTGCATGTCCTTCAACACAAATGGCAGTTTACTCTCCACCACTTGCAAAGACAGGAAGCTACGGGTCATTGAGCCACGTTCAGGCAAAGTCCTCCAGGTGGGAGCTTCTTTGGAGGGCCTAGACCAGGAGTATGCTATGCTGGCTCAGGAATTCTGGGAGTTGAAGTCCACAAGTCATAAAAGAGCCAAGGTTGCCTACCCCTGGCCTAGAGTCTAGACAGACAAGAGGTGGAGGAGTTTGGTCACCTGGCTAGGTTTTTTTTAAACAGCCACCAATAAGGA
The DNA here is from genome assembly GCF_001527695.2 of Protobothrops mucrosquamatus. Lineage (NCBI taxonomy): Eukaryota > Metazoa > Chordata > Lepidosauria > Squamata > Viperidae > Protobothrops > Protobothrops mucrosquamatus. The sequence continues at coordinate 711,009 of NW_015386436.1, forward strand.
ATGATGCCTCGTTGTGATCACAATGGTAGATACCGAAGAGAGGGCATATAAACTTGTTCAGATCTATCTTCCCTGCCTAATTCTCCTCTGAATAATGGTTTCAGTTTGAGACAGGGGCATTTCAGGTTAAGGAAATGGTTGAAGGAAAAAGCCTTCAACCTCCCATCCCCTGTAATAAATTTGCTGATCAAAATCACTGGCTGAAATTGCTAACTGAAGTCAATTTTCAGTAGAGAAAACCAAGATTTCACTGCATCATATAATTTAAAACTATTAAAATGTTGCTTTAATTTTTTATTATGCATAGCATTGGATGATCTTGTTTTAAGTTCTGGGAATTTAAAATGATATTTTTGGATGGTGATTTTTTTTTTAACCATTCCAATAAAGGAGTAGCCAGCTTTCTGAGTCAATGATGTGTTTGTTTTCATAGGAGGCAAACTGCAAGAATCACCGTGTGAACCGTGTGGTCTTCTTAGGGAACATCAAGAGGCTTCTAACAACTGGTGTGTCACGCTGGAACACCAGGCAGATTGCTCTCTGGGATCAGGTTAGGAAAACAATTGCATGTTTGTGCAAAGTGTGAGGTGAAAGGCCCAACGAAACAACACAAAAATCTCCTTTTACAACATCATTGAAGAGAAAGACTTCTGCTTGCCTCTTTCTTAATGTGTTTCCCTGAAAATAAGACCCGATCTTATTTATTTATTTTTGCCTCCAAAAGAGGCAAAATTGACAAAATGTTTGTTTATTTTGCATTCTCCCAGGAAGATCTATCCATGCCACTGATAGAGGAAGAGATTGATGGATTATCAGGCCTTCTCTTCCCATTCTATGATGCTGACACCCACATGTTGTACCTGGCTGGCAAGGTACGTGAGGCTTGCTTCTGAGCATAAATGCTTGCATTGCAGAGAGCATGTGGTATTCTGCAAATGTTCTGCACTGTCCAGGATTTGCTGGGAGCGAAGCATGCGTACACACATTTACACTCACTCAAAACTGTATTCATTCATCTAGAACTGGGCACAAGGACCAAAACCTACATGCAAAGATCTCATGTGAAATTTTAATCTATCTAGACACAGGCCTATCTTGGGCTTTTGGGGGGTACCAAGTTGTCCATCTTCGATCTAATATGTCAACCAGTTTAATTCCACATTTAAATATTGTTTATAGTTTTATGTATATGCGTTCTTAGAATTAGTTTTGTTGAAATTCATACAACTTGTTTTCTCTCCCTTAAAGTCATGAGGGGAAGTAAGTTAGATGAAACTAATAAGATCACGTAAGGTATGTAAAAGTGAAGAGAGACCAATTCACTGGTGCTTAGTCTTGGCAAGTTCAGTGAATTGTGGGTAGAGTTAGGTGTATTAGAGAGAGCTGCTGCTGCAGTGGGCTGACTTTTCCATTTACTTCACTCTGTTGATGCTCACTCTTAGGGAACTATTTCAGAGAAATATCCACAGTTTCTATAATTTAATTTAATAACAGATTAAATTTGTTTGCCATCCATCTCGCTGCAAGGCAACACAATGGAAGGAATGTGTCTTTGGTCTGGAAAGACAGATAAGGAGGTACTGAGGACCGTCCCCACCAAGTGGAACGATGTAACCCAGCTGGATCTGAGTCTTCCTCAGAGCGAAGTTGGGCTTTAAAAGCAGAGATTAGGAATATGGATACACATTGGCCATCCCCTTGTTTTCTGACAGGCATAACATTTAATTGAATCTAGCCTGATTAGTGATAAATAACACTTCTTTAAGTACTTTTGAGGGATAGTAACTTGACCTTTAGTTCTTATCACCCAGCCTTAGTTTTTCTGCCCTAAAATGAAATACCTCACAAAACTGCTGTGAGGAAAAATGAAATTCTAAAGGAAGCTGCTATAAACCTGTTGACAGTATTGACCAATGAATGTCTGACTGTGAGTTCAAACAAAACAAACGTGTTCCAGCTTTTGAATTCTCCACAGTTCTTCATTTCAAACAACAAAGCTTGGGAGCCCTCAAAAGCTTGTGACATCTTTTCTGCCACTGTCCCAGTAATGGTCTTGTCTGATTAAAGATGTTGTCTTCTCACATTCCAACAGGTCTATTTTTTCTTATAAACAAATTCATAACATTCAGAGGATGCCTCTGATTTATCTCTCCTCTTCTTGTTCTCTCCTCAGGGAGACGGGAATATCCGCTACTACGAAATCAACACGGAGAAGCCATACCTGACCTACCTGATGGAGTTCCGTTCTCCAGCCCCACAGAAAGGCCTTGGTAAGGGGTGCTTATTGTCTGTTGGACTGTCTAAAAGAAAAGATTGAGATACAGAGAAAAATTATCCATGGTCCTTCTGCTACAGCTCCACAAAGTTCTTATTCTCCTAAAGAAAAGAATATATGTAGCTCAAGGTTGAACTGTGGAGTTCCTGGTGCTCACTTGCACGGATGATGTTACCTGATTGGGCAATGAATCATCTGCAAGCAAACAACCAAGCTGAGAGAGCATCAAGAACTCCGTGGTCTCTTTCTTCTGTCACGATATATTTCATCAAAGTCATTCCAAGCTCCTTTTCTTTTAGTCAGTGTTTTTCAGAGCTTCTCTCTCGCCATGTTTTTTTCAGTTTAGTTTTCCAATCTTCATCTTTCCTGTCTTTATTCCCACTTCCTTCCTGCCCCAACAGACTTG
>NW_015386436.1:715403-720555 GCF_001527695.2 Protobothrops mucrosquamatus
GGAAGACTAAATCTTTGGTTCCGGTGACCAACCCAGATTAGATCATGCCACATTATCCTGGGACACGTACATTCGCCTTCATGGAATCACGTGAAGTTGAAAGTAAAAGTTATATGTAAAACCGATCAGAATGATAGCGATGTTTAATGAGATGTGGGATTAACAGCTCCTGCCCAGCTTCAACAGAAAAGGGCAGCATCAAAGAACGTAACAGAATATTGCTCATAATAGAACAGACCTCCTTTAAATGACCTCTTGGGAGGAATGTGAGGTCTGCTTGAAAGCCAATGTCCTTGAAGGTTGCTCGATTACCGCTCTGGTGCCTCCTTTCTCTAGCAGTGCACTTGAGTTAAGGAAACACTCAGAAATTCCAGTTGTTTGTGTATCAGAAAGGACCTGGGAGTTAGACCTGTCCAGGAGAAAAGCAGTTCAGTCCAGTATGTGAAAATGTATATCCAGGCACTGGATTCAATCTTACTAATGACAGTCAAATTGGTATGCTTGAAAATATTGGAATGCACACTTCTTCCCAAATGGCTGTCTGAAAAAAAAAATCAAAACTCCCCACTACAATGAAATGGCCGTAACTTGTTCCTCTTGGGGAGGGATTGCCACTGTAGGAGAAAGGGCTCAACCGTTTTGGTTTAATTATCCTCAATGCAAATCTCTTTTGGAGTTTAACCTAGCAAATTGGAACCAGCTTAGGGTTTCAGACAAGTTGTTTCTCTTCTTTCTGATTTAGTCTGAAACATACCAGGAAGATATCTACCCAATGACTCCGGGTCCGGAACCTGCCCTCGCCCCAGACGAGTGGCTGAGTGGAATGAACAGGGGTGAGCATGTTGGCACCTGCAGCTGATCTTCTGGCCTTTGCCTCATCACGCATAACCTGAGCTGAACCGTCTTGCATGGTCAAGGTTTTAGGAAGATTCTAGGGTCAACTGCATTTAAAAAATAGTTCCAGATTTGTCATCAAGGGAAGAATTGTAAAAATATGCTGATATTCCTAGTATTTTCAAATATAAGACTTCTAATATATTATGTCAATACCTGTTCAAGATAAGAGTTAAAGAATAGGAAAAATTTGTTGAAAGTGAGAACAATTGATTAATTGAATCAATGGAACAGCTTGGAGCTTTCCAAGAGAAATTTCCTCACAGTGAGAACAATCAACCAGTGGAACTGCTTGCCTCTAGAAGTTGTGGAGGTTTTCAAGAAGAGATCGGACATCCATTTGTCAGGGATGCAAGGGGGGTGGGCTAGAAGGCCTTGCCGTTCCCTTCCAGCCCTGTGATGCTCTGTGTCTACCTCTTCCAGGATTCATACCTTCCTCTGAACCAGCTTGGTGATTACTTTAGTCTGTGTTGTCCCCTCTGAATGGGGGCAATTTCAAACCATGCTTTTCTTCAACACTCTATAATCATTAAAAAGAAATAAAATTTTTAAGATTTTTTTTATCCCATTGTTATTTTTTTATAAATAACTCATTGGTGAGCATATCTAAATTCCCTCCTCCTCCTGTTTTCCCCACCACAACCCCATGAGCCCAAATCACCCATTTATATGGGCAGCCCCTGGTCAGTGGAGGACCAAATAAATCCCTTTTTAATTATTTTCCACAAACAATATTTTATGCAATCGACTCAGCATCTTCCCTAGTACCAGGACAATCTGCTAGTCTGGCTCTCCTGAGAACAAGGCCTAGAAATCTCAATGGAGGGGGGAGTAGATGTCAAGCTACTCATCATTCTGGGTAATTGAGAATGCCTGCATCACCAAGCAACAAGGATCCTAATAACAGGAGGAGCTTAAAAAAACAGATAATATAGATAGCAGCCATGTCAGCTTCAAAATTATGGGGAATGGTGGAGTAGTTGCCACAGAGAACTGGATCTACAGGTTGATAATTCCAGAAGTCATGACATGCATTCATAATGAATTTGGAAAATAGAAGTCCCCCCCTTCAATTGTATGTGGACATTGTGCTGCTGGTAAAAATAATAGTCCTAAGAGTGGAGGCTCTGGTATCTCCTATTTTTTATTGTCCCATTGGTGCCTGTCCTGAGATGTGAGTTTTATATTGTTTTTCAGATCCCATATTGATGTCTTTAAAGGAAGGCTATAAGAAAGAGTCCAAAGTAGTTTTTAAACCACCAATAAGAGCGAAGAAGAGCATTGTTGTTAATGGGATAGATCTCTTGGAAAATGTGCCTCCCAGAACAGAGAACGAGGTAAGGAACAGCCCTTGTGCTCTCTCCGATCCGGATTCTCCATCCGTGAACCTGGGCAAGTCCACCGGGCCGTGTCTGGACTGCCGGAGGCTTGCAGGTTGGTCCCCAGCAGTTCCATTCCTGTCCATGCAAAGCGAAATTTCCCAGGTTCTCTGGGAACAGGTGATCCAAGGCTACAGAGGGGGCCGTCTCGGATCCTGCGGCACAAGGGCTGCAATTGTTCCAACCTATTCAGTCTCACACTCGATCCTTTTCTGTTTCTTGTCTTACATGAAGCTCCTCCGAATGTTCTTCCGGCAACAAGACGAGATCCGTCGACTGAAGGTTGAGCTTTCGCAGAAAGACATCAAAATCCGACAGCTACAGTTGGAATTGAAAAACTTGCGCAATAGCCCCCAAAACAATGGACTCTGAAGGATTTTTTTTAACACAAACTCTTTGTTTATACCCACTCTTTAATTTTACTGTATCAACTTAACACGTGATATGAGCCAGAGACCCTGTGCCAGCACACGGGTACACCTGCTAACTGGAAGCCTGTTCTCCTGTGGTCATTGCCTAGCACTAAAAAGTTATTTGTATGATTTAACTTGAGAACTACTGCATGAAAAGGCAAGGGACGTATATATTCCAAATTCCTCTTGAAGTAAGTAGGAGTGTACTGCTATTTGTCGTTCTCTCAAAATTACAAAATCATTTTTCATTCCTGATTATTCCAGGGATGAAAAAACAAAATACTGTAAGCTCAGATGAAAGCAACTGAATTCATTATTACTTACCTTTGTTTTCCTGAGTAAAGTATGGCTGATAAACAGTGAGTGTGCAATTGAAATGCAAGCTCACTACACTGAACAGAAATCTGGAGGAGCCCAGGGAACACCCTTCTCCCTGGGAACTGTCCNAACCAAGCTGAGAGAGCATCAAGAACTCCGTGGTCTCTTTCTTCTGTCACGATATATTTCATCAAAGTCATTCCAAGCTCCTTTTCTTTTAGTCAGTGTTTTTCAGAGCTTCTCTCTCGCCATGTTTTTTTCAGTTTAGTTTTCCAATCTTCATCTTTCCTGTCTTTATTCCCACTTCCTTCCTGCCCCAACAGACTTGATAACTCTCAAGGTTTCCTTTCACTGATGTGGGACTGATTCCTTTTCCTCCTTCAGTGGAGGATTTATGAATAGAAGAACAATAATTCAGCCAATGTAGGAGAAGGAGAGGCAGGGCCTGGGAGTGAAATCAAGAGAGAAATAAGCCTAGAGTCATTATGTTGCCACAAACGGTCCAAGTCCAGCCCCTCCCAAATCCCATTAACTCTTATCAAGCACCAATTTAGTGCTGTTAGTTGACTACATTCTTGTGAAGAGGCATGAGCAATAAATCAGCTTAACTGGAACTTAATGCTTAGTCCTGATACTTGTGCTTGCAGTCAGGAACTGAATCAGCTGTGCTGATTCAACATAGAACCTGTAGTTCCAGTTCCAGTTCAAAAGTAAGGGAACACTAAATGACAGTAAAAAAAAACCTGAAGAGAATTATTGTGGGGCTGCTATGATGCCATATCAAAAGATGTGGTCACAACTCAGACAGAAATTTTTCATTAAGTCCTGTTTCCTTAAATTTTATACATGCAGGAGTAATGCCGAAGCACGGCCTGGATGTATCTGCATGTGAGGTGTTTCGATTTTACAAGCTCGTCACACTGAAAGGATTAATTGAGCCAATCTCTATGATTGTACCGAGGAGAGTGAGTAATTAGACGGAGTCTTTTCTGCTTTCAGCTGTGAGCCCAGGGTGTCTGCAGAGGGGTGTGTGTGTGTGGGGGGTGTCAAATAAGTAAAGATGGCAATTGCATCATTTTAATTTATGTTTATGCTATTTTCAATTATTCTTGTGGGTTTGGTCTGTTTATTATTTATTTATTAAATTAATAAGCCACCCATCTCACCGATAAGGTGCCTGTTATCTACCCATGGGATAAACTGAATTGCAGATAGTCCTTAACTTACAACATTTAGTGACCGTTCGAAGTTACAACAGCACTGAAAAAAGTGATCAATGACCATTTTTCACACTTACAACATCCCCACGGTCACGGGATTAAAATTCAGATGCTTGGCAACTGACTGGTATTTATGACGGTTATGCAGGGTCACGGGGTCACCCTTTATAACCTTCCCACAAGCAAAGTCACTACTAACTTAGCAACCGCAGTGATTCACTTAACAACTGTGGCAAGAAAAGTTGTAAAATGAGGCAAAATTTACTTAACAACTGTCTCATTTAGCAACAGAAATTTTGGGCTCAGTTCCATTTTTGGATCATTTCTCTTCCGGTGCGACAAACCCAAATATCTTCTGCTGAGATTCCATCATCTTGATTTCTACTTCAGGTTAGAGATAAAGGGAGTTGCCACTTTCCCACCTGCTCACAGCAGAGGCTTTTAGAGGAAGGGAAAGGCCAGCCTTCCTCCTTTTCATCTTCCTCTTGCTCATCAGTATTTTTATTGTGGTCAGTGGTCTTTATGTATCCAAACTGAGAAATTGAGAAAACAGATCAAGCAAGAAAACTGCCACACATCTTGGATAAAACATGACAAAACTGGGCCACACTTAAGTGAATGGAATCAGGATCCAGTCTGGGTTGATCACCGGGACCAGGGAACTGGCAGAACGTGACACTCGAGAGAGGCGTTCCCTGAGGCTGGGCCCCAGCACGAGTCCAAAATCTCGGAAGACTAAATCTTTGGTTCCGGTGACCAACCCAGATTAGATCATGCCACATTATCCTGGGACACGTACATTCGCCTTCATGGAATCACGTGAAGTTGAAAGTAAAAGTTATATGTAAAACCGATCAGAATGATAGCGATGTTTAATGAGATGTGGGATTAACAGCTCCTGCCCAGCTTCAACAGAAAAGGGCAGCAT
>NW_015386436.1:723640-734745 GCF_001527695.2 Protobothrops mucrosquamatus
ATTCCTGATTATTCCAGGGATGAAAAAACAAAATACTGTAAGCTCAGATGAAAGCAACTGAATTCATTATTACTTACCTTTGTTTTCCTGAGTAAAGTATGGCTGATAAACAGTGAGTGTGCAATTGAAATGCAAGCTCACTACACTGAACAGAAATCTGGAGGAGCCCAGGGAACACCCTTCTCCCTGGGAACTGTCCTGGGGTGTGCCTTGTGGCCCGAGCGCTCCTTAGACCCTGCAGTCAGTTTGGCCTTTGGTGTTATTGAACGCCCTCCAGGGCTCGCCCTGCCTGTCTGGGGCTGGCTCTTGCTTAGGCATCTCTCTTGGGCGGCTGGTAGCTACAATTTATTCTGCTGAAATATACCTAATGGCCACTGGGTAATGAATACATGCAGGTTGCATCTCTGATTGGTCTCTTCAAGAGTGGTTGTGAATGTACCTATGTGTACAGACACACACACAGCTACAAGGGTCCTGAGGATAAGCTTGACAAAAGGAGATAGATGCTGTTAAGTGGCAAGTAGATGAAGCCTTTGAGGGAATACAATCCGAAATACAACTGCAACACATACAGGCCTATCAGAGATCCTTCTCTTTATCAAGAGAATCCAAATGAAGGACCCAACCGGCTTTTCAAGTGGGAAGCAGTTAATTCAGCAAAAGTTAAGCACTTTTAATGTATTCTCCATAAGAAGCATATGAGTTATGGGTGTGTTTTATTCCTTTTGGTAGAAGCAGTGCACAGTAGACCTGTATTTAAATTTGACTCTCCTGTCCTGACAGTTTTCAGATTCATAGCTCAGGTTCTTCAGCAGCTAATGGAGCAGTTGACAAAGGGCCAATTTGTGGCAGGAAAAGGGATGGTAATCTCACTGAAGCTACCCAGGAAGATTGATGGCCACTGCCCACCCTGTCCAAAGGCAGATCTGCTTATTGAGTGAATGAGCTAATTATGGGGTGTGACACCCTGATAGCTTTCATGGCACTTACAAAACTGCAGGTCCATTCTCATTGTTGTTAATTGCAAAGTCGTTTCCGACCCATCGCGACCCCATGGACAATGTTCCTCCAGGTCTTCCTGTCCTCTACCATCTTCTGGAGTCCATTTAAGTTCACGCCTCCTGCTTCAGTGACTCCATCCAGCCACCTCATTCTCTGTCGTCTCCTTCTATTGCCCTCAATCTTTCCCAGCATTAGGCCCTTCTCCAGTGAGTCCTTCCTTCTCATTAGGTGGCCAAAGTATTTGAGTTTCAACTTCAGGATCTGGCCTTCTAAAGAGCAGTCGGGGTTGATCTCTTCTAGGACTGACCAGTTTGAATGCCTTGCAGTCCAAGGGACTCGCAGGAGTCTTCTCCAGCACCATAGTTCAAAGGCCTCAATTCTTTGTCGCTCAGCCTTTCTTATGGTCCCATTCTCATTATTTAGCCTAAAAAAACCCACACACAGTTCCCATCTTTTTTAAGAGAGGGAGTTGGCATGCTACCTGCACAACAAAGGGCCAACCTTTAGCACCAGACAGGGGCACCCACAGAGGTTGGAGTTTGCAGATTTCAAAATCAGTATGGTGGCCATGATGCGTTAGGAGGGCTTTGCTCACTGCCCTATCACAACCATCTTGACTTCATTTCCAAGGAGGCTTCTGGAGCTGAACACCTTGCATGCTGCCAAAGGGGGGCTGGGAACAAAGGAGGGCCAGGAAGGGTTTAACCAAGGCAGCAGGCTAGAAACCAGGAGTCTTGAGTTCCAGTCCTGTCTTGAGCATGACAGATAGCTGGGTGACTTTGGCCCCGTCTCTCTGTCTTAGCTCAATACACTTCATCGGTTCGATATGGGGAGAGGAGGAGGAGGAATATTAGGTGTATTTGCTGCCTTGAACTATTTACAAAAATAATTTTAGGGTAAAATCTCAGAAACAAACAAGATATTAAAGAGTGCTACTAGTAGGCAGCATCCTGCAGAAGGGCTGGGGAGGAGGGTGGTTGAGTAGGTGGGGTCTCTCCATAATAACCATTTTGGGAGATCAGTCTGCTGCTGCTGCTGTTGCTACGATGGCTGAGCCGATTCTGTCTCTGCCTTCACGCCATGCGTGCAACTTAACAAATGCTTTCTCACTCACTGCTGGTTGGTCAGGATTGCTTGGTGTCCCACTCTAGGAAGCCTGTTAATCCCAAAGTTGTTATCTCCAAGGCTGGCCCTACATATTTTGCTGCCTGAGATAAGGAGGTTGGCCAATTCAACAGATTAAGGGGAGGCATTCAAAGTATTGAAGCCATACTAGTTCTGCTCTCCCTCAACTGTGGCTTGGGAATCATCCCATTCAGATGTTGTGGGGAATAAGCCAGCATGTTAGGACAAGCTTTTACTGTACAGAAGAGTGAATCTGGCAGGATCAGTTTTGTCCATCAAGGGCAGAAAAAGCTGACCTTTGGGCTTTGCCCAGTTCAACTTCTCAGGGCTTCTGGTCCTGCGGTTTCACATTTCCCACGCCAGTATGCAGACAATCACTTTCCTTGAAAATTAGAGCTGGGTTGCCAGAGATTCCACATTGCGCACCAAAGATTTCTTTGGGATCTACCTTTCCCCAAACCTTTAATCCACAAGGACAGTCAGGCAACTAGGCCTCTTTTCTCTTTGCATCTCTGCCACCACGGTTCACATTGTATTCTGTGCCTAACACTGATTTTCCACTGTGCCACTTCAGTGTTCCCATTTGCTTATTATTTATGCCGCCCTACGATAGCGATGAAATAAAGCTACCCAAATAGCAAACCGGTCAGTTTGATGTCTCCTTGCCTTCTGGGTGCAATGAGGAGGAAACCTTCCAAAGGACGGTGAGGAGACGGGGAGACAGAGCAAAGAGACTCATGGAATAAACTCTGAAATAAAGCCCAGGATATCTACTGTAGTCTTCATAACAGCTGGATGGATAGTGAAAGCACAATTGGCCTCTTGAATTTTTCCACCTACTTTGTGAGTAGACAAATCAAGATGGTTTCCTTAAGGGAAAGAAGTCTCTGCGGAGGAACGTTCCCAGCTAGAATAGGATCTTCCCAAGGGATCTAATGGAAATGGAAAACCAATGAGGCTACAGAGGTTGCAAAACTCCTCATTAACCTGACATAAAAAATCAGATCTATCAGATATAAGGGGTATGCAAAACTACTTTTTCTATAGAACCCTGGGCTGTTCCCATTTCTTCCCTAGAATGGCCTAGTCACTGTGGCCCACAGGAGAAACAGAATATTGCAGTGTGTTCTGGAATATTCCACTCCTGGACAGGTAGCTCCCGTTCTTCCAGGGGCCTAGCGGGCTCCTCTGGGAAGCCTGAAAGTAAGATAGTGCAGGTAGAGCCACGCAACTAGGCCTCAACTTCTGTTACCCTGAGGTATTTTGCTTTGCTGGACTGAGCCATTGTGATTAATTAATTTTATTTTTTAAAAAAAGTTTAAAGATTCTTAAAACAATTACAAGTTTGTTCTTTAAAAAAAACTTTAAAATCAAGCAGAAAATTCCCACGTGGCCCATTTACTGCAATAAGCCACAGGAAAAAAATTGTATAAAAAGATTTATTGAAATTCATAATTAACAAAGACATAAAACTCAAAAAGTTTGGCTCTTTGGGGAGCAAGCGGGAAGGTCGCAATGGACGTGCTTGTTTATATACAGATGAGAAACTGACTAGAAAATACAAGCCACTTCTAGAGCTCTTATTCGAAGAGGGACATGAAATTAAATCTGTACATTCAACTAGGTACTTTGCAGTCAATTTACTGACTTTTTAAGAAAATACAACTTTTCTTTCAGCAATCCTTGCTCGTGTATGAAAAGAGACCCGACTGGCCTGGGCGTCCAGTACTGTCTCCTCTGTTATTAAACGGTTTGCAAAGATCTTCAGAGTATTGTAGAGCACACGTGGAAACAGATTCTCATCACCTAATATCAAGGAGTTGTTAATATATTTTTATATATAGTATTTTACAGACCAAAATAGTACACACTTTAGTTAAAAGGGTTCAAACATTTTCTTTTTTTATTACAACTGTCAAATGCAATTCACCAGTTAACTCAGGAAATTAGGAACACTTTTTATATATATTTATAGATATTTCCATGACTGCCGTTTACAGAGAACTGCTCTAGACCCCCTCAATAGTCAGAATACGAACCAACCAGGAATGGGAGCTGAACAAGGATCCTGCCATATTCTTGAGCGGTTCCCATCCCAGGAGAGCTTGCCCAGCCATGCTCTACGAGATTTTTTAAAATAAAAATTTGCAAAATCACCCCCACAAACCAAATAAAAAGGAGGGAGAGAGAGAGAGAAAGGAGAGAGAAATTACATAGTTGGTCACTATTTACAAACAACCAAGTAAATGTTACCGATAGGAAGTGGAAGAAAAGGGTTTCTGGGAACGGCAGCCATTCACAAAACAGGTAACAAGAAAACACTTGGTTATCAAGATGCTGCTGCTCCCCTGCGGTGGCGGCGGCTGGAATGCTCCCACGGCCAATTTTGCTGCATCCAGAAGAGAAGAAAGAAATACTTACAATATCTTCATAAACTGGCAAAAAGGGGGGGAAAGCCACTGAGTCTTCAGGCCCAAATTATCCCTCCGCCCTCCAGCTCCAGCCATCAATTTGAATCATTGTGGAAATCTTCCGGCTCATATTTATTTCTAAAAAACTTTAAAAAAAAAATCTAGAGTCCAAGATGAGCCACTTCAAGAAAAATGAAGTTATCTCTTGCGTTCTGTCTGCTACTGCATAAACAGGAATAACAGATAAAATATTTTTTTCAGAAACAAAGTGTAGCAGTCTGAATGGCAGGTGTTTTTTAAAAAATATGTTATTTTAATTCCCTTGCCCATAAAATTAAGCATTTCCTTCTTGATCTCACAGCAACATTACATTCCAGGGAGGGGGGGTGAGAAGGGGTGAAAATACAGGGTATAAACAGTCAAATCACAATAGGAGACTTATTTCCCCCCCAAAACAGATTACGTTGCATTTAATCTTCCTCCTCGCCTTCATCATCGGCCTCCCGTTTTCTCTTCTCCCCCCGGGCTTCATCTGTCAAAGGAAAGGGTTGCAGGGTCAGGATGAGGGACATCTCTCTGCCCCACCAGCTGCCCCCCTCCCCAGGCCGCCCGCAGGAGACGGAGGGCTTCTGGGATCAGGGCAAAGCAACCCACTTATGTTCAAGCCCGATTTCCAGCTGCGCAAAGGCCAGAGCAGCTGTGGGGGAAAGCTGCTTCCACCGCCTGCCAAATTCAGCCGCACTTCTTGCCCCACTTCCACGGGGAGCTAAGTTCCACCCTGCAACTTTTACAGTACAGGCTGCACCCAGCTGTTGAAACTGGTTATCTAAGCATTATTAAAAGCATTTTCCCATATAAAATATGTGCAAAGAAGAGGAATAAAATAAAAATATTAACCCAGTACTAATCCTCTCAGTGGCTACTTTGCACACTTTTTAATTTTAAATTAGCTGGTTGGTATCTGTTTAATTCCAACTACATATTGAAGAGTTCCAGGCCACTCTACAAGCTCTATAGTCAATGAAGAAACTAACTTTTCCCTGAAGAAATTCCTGGCTGCACCAAATAGAAGCTATAGCTCTCGCGTTTCTCCTTCATATCTGACTTTTCCTCTTAAGAGCTCAAGGCATGCTCACTGGAAGCCTCTCCTAATTTTTTCTCCAAAGAGCTTCCTTCTGGGGGGAGGCAAGCCTCTGGTTGCGGGATGACTTGAACCTGGCTTCCAGGCCAAGAGCTTAACCCCCCCCCCCCAGCATAACAGTCAGTCTCTCAGATCTGTGCTACTGTCCCAATTCTCTAGCCTTTTAAACAGGGCAGAGGTTTTCTCAAGGTTTGTTTTGCACATACCAACTTCTTCTTCCTCTTCTTCATTATCTACTTCACCATCTTTATAATCCTCTTCATCCTCCTGCCAGAGAGAAAAGGCAAGCGTGTTTTATTGCATCTAGAACTTGTCTAAATTGGAAAAACTACTTTGCTTTGGAAGGGGAATTGCCATAACCACATTTGATATGAGGCAGTTATCTGCTCTGGCTGATCAGACCCCACCACCCTGCATTCCAAAACAAGACGCCTACAGCTGGTCTAATTCTCTCCCCCAATTACTACAGTCTTACCTCCTCTTCTCCACTCACATCTTCCTCTTCTTCACTCACATCCTCCTCTTCCTCTAATTCATAGTATCCTAACTGACCCTCTTCATCATAGTCCTCTTCTATAAAAACAAAACAGAAAAATCAAACCATTTTATCACCTTGTCCAAGAGAGGAGTCAATTTCATTTTCTTCCAGTTCTCCTCCTAAATCTTTGCTTTATCTGTCCCAGGCCATAAAGCGCAAGAGCACCATTACAGTCAGGACAGGATGGAGCCTTGAACCTTTGCAGGAGAAATCTAGGGAGGGGATCACTGAGCAAGTACAGAAATACCCGATTCCCACTCTCCCACTCACCCTCCTTCAGCTATCTGAAAGTTGGGATTGTGAAGTGTTTGCATTCTTCTTCTCTTCCACACTAGGGAAACAATCGCTGTGCAAGCTACCTTAGGCTCAGAAAGGAGACAGGCCTCGAAGGCAGAAGACAGGCATTTAATGAACTAAATAAACAAATAAAGAGCCCCTTTCGGGTTTCCCGAAAGGAAGGCCAAGAACATTAAGCAACCTATCATGTAGTTCTGCCACTTCTCTCGTCTCATGCAAATTGAAGGAGAAACGCTCCAAACCAGCTAAATCTATTTAAAACAGCAAAACCACCTGATGTTTTTACGGAGTGGAACATAACAAGAGAAAAGACGTGACAGTCAGTTCCAAATATTTCTGAAGTCTAATCAATGCTTACATTCCTATCATCTGGGTATTTTTCATTTGTCAACATTATTTCTAGCATTAACCTTTCAGACAATAGACTTGCAAGGAACCTGCCTCTTCAGTAACCTTAACTGCAGAACGAGGACAGGAGTCCCCACAATCCCCAGGCCAATAGTTCCTTGCTTGCACATGGCACACCTCTGCACTGTGTGGCGTGGCTGGCATGCCACGAAAGCCAAGTATTTAAGGACAAAAAGAACCATGATACTAAAAAGAGCACGAATATAAGAATGACCCTTGGATTAGATCCAAAGGAGTCCATCTACTTGAGTAGTCGCTGATTTTCAAGCAGCAGTTATGCCTAAAACTTGCTGGAAATTCAGAATCAGGGTGTGGATTTTAGGTAGCTGTTTCTGGCCTCTACTGTCCCTTCTAAACAAAGGTCCCACTAAGCCATTGTACGTATCAGCCACTGAGTACTGCCTCTTCCTCCAATTTATTGTAATCCCCTTGAAAGCAATCTGTAGGAGTGGCCATTATCACGTCCAGAGGTCGTGTTTCCAGTAATTTTAAAGAGGAATAAAATCAACATTTACATACTACCTCTGCTAGTCAGAGGTCCTCTTATATATTTACCCCACCATTCCAGTGCAAGATGCCAATGTTCATCAATATTTGGTGCCAATGAGAAGTACAGGGCACTGGAATCTAGGAATTTTTCAGGATTCATTCCGTCTCCTGCTTCCAGGACAAACTGAACTGATACAGATAACTCTGTGGATGGTTTTGCTGCATCAAATAAGGCAAAGATATGGAGTTTTGTTCTTGGGAGTCAACCTCAACTAGAGATCAATCTCACACACCATCCTCCTCCTCCTCTTCATCATCTAGGTCTTCCACGTAGCCTTCTGCATCCGAATCAGGGGCCTCTTTATCATTTCGATCATAGCCATCCAGATACGTGAGTTGAGGGAGAAGTTTGAAGACATTATCTCTGTAGTCATTCAGGTTAGTGACCTCACAATTGAAAAGATCTAAACTCTTCAGGTTTTCTAACTTCTCCTGAAAGAAAAGGAAGGTGTTCATTGCCAACCCTCAGCCCAACACCATTGTGTCAGAATTATAACAACAAATGCTCCAAATGTATAATCAAAAGGCTTCTTAAGTAGCAGGTACTCTATCCTTTCAATCTAGTGAGGATCAGAATCGGCCTACAAGAGGTCTGGAAGTGGGCTGGATTTAAGCTTCACCTGGAGCCACAAATCACTGGGACTCTGCAAGAGAGCTGTCCAAGGCCCAATGGGAACAAACCCTGACAGCATCTCCTCAAGGTGTGCCAGGAATTTTAAATCCCATGAAGGAAGCAGCCTCCTGTTTGTTTCCAGACTACAGACAACATCCCTTTAGACAAAGGAGATGCGGAAGTCTGCAACCAATTCTGCAGATGCTCCCTTGCCAAGCCACAGAAGCTCACGGGAGACTGGGCAAGTTTCACTCTGTCACCCCAACCTACTCAAACCTTGTGGAAGAACAGGCTTCGTGTGCTTAAATATCAGTGTATATTAACTAAAAATATCAAGTACCTAAGACTCTTCTCTGTTCATGTCAGCACTGAAAAGGATTCTATTAGATTTTTAAAAAGGAAGACGCTTGGTCCCATTTGATGGGGACGCCAAATAGCACTACAATTTTATTGTTTCATCCTTAGGGACTCTTTTTTCTTGTGTACTTTCCATTTTAAAGTGTGTTGACCTTCACAGCAGAAAGCCAGCACAGACAATGTGCGACAGAGGCAGATCCAAAAATGTTGCCAGTCGTAATGTTACTGAGTCAAGGTTCAGGGCAGCCGTTCACAGGGTTTTTTTTATCTCTTGGGAATAAGGTAGGCCCCAGGAATCATAACGAAAGGCAGTCAAGAGTGGATCACAGTGCAAGATGTGGGTAAGAGAACCCAAACTCCTTGTTCGCTTGTGCCCTGCAGCCATCTGGGAAGGGCCAGGCGCTGCTGAGGGCCAGGCAGAAAAGGAACGGGGAGGGCCAGAGAGGCTGCAGGGTGACAGGGCTACAGGAATAATCCCAGGAGTACAGGTAGTCCTCAACTTACAACAGATCATTCAAAGTTACAACGCCATTTAAAAAAGTGACTTATGAACGTTTTCATAGTTATGATCTTTGCAGCAACCCCGTGATCAGGTGATCAAAATTCAGATGCTTGGCAACTGGTTCATACCTGTGACCGTTGCTGTGTCCCAAGATCACGTGATCACTTTTTGCAACCTTCTGAGAAGCAAAGTCAATGGGGAAGCCAGATTCACTTAACAACCAGGCTACTAACTTGTCAACTTCAGTGATTCACTTAACAACAAGAAAGGTTGTAAAATGGGGCAAAACTTATCAACAGACATTTTGAGCTCAACTGTGGTTGTAAGTCAAGGACTGCCTGTACTGAAAACTGACAAGCAGTGGTTCGCTAAGAAGTCTATATGGACTCACCAGTGGTTCTATTGTACTAAGATCCTTTATTTTGTTGCCACTTAGGTTTAGATGTGTGAGGTTCGGACATTTTTCTGCCAATACTTCCAGTCCCCCTGAGATTCTGTTGTCACTTAACTCGAGCTGAGGAGATAAATATTGAGCCAATTAAGAAAATACAATTTTGTTATTAATTTCTTAAGCTGATTTGGCATTTGCTCTCCAATATCTACAGTAAAGTCTTATCTGTGCACATATGTCACTTCACAAAGGATACATCCCTTTCCTGAGGCAGGAACCATCTGAAATTCCACCCAGATAACTCCCCAAAGAATAAGTGAAGCTACATGACATTGTTCCAGACATAGAGGGTTTAAGGAGAGCCATTTGAAAGGAAGTTAAAGCAGCAGCATCAGAAAGATGCTTGGAGAAAAGGAGGAACTGGAGAAGCGAAAGAGAACGAATGAGGGAGCCTGGAGAGGAGAAACGGTGGAAGGTTTTGGAGGGGAAGTCGCAGAGCTTGTCTGAAACTAAAAATAGATGGTGGGAGTGGAGGAAATGGCGTTGAGGGCCATCAAAACCGTTGTACAAAGGAAAACCAAGACACATAGCACATCTGGAAGTCCAGATAAAGCTAAGCAGGCGACCTCTGGAGAGGGAAGGTGGGCTGTGAGATGATCATTCATTCATTCTCAAAAGAAGAACAAGAAAAGCCACAGGAATAATGATGGAGCAGAAAGAAGGCAGAATGGGGAAAGAGGGAATATGCAGACGGGATAGGATGTCCTAAAGCAGCATGGAGAGTCACATGCAGAGCAGAGAGATGCCAACCAAGAGAACAGCTGAATTAACACCTCCAGTGAGACAAACAAAAGGCTGCTAGCAGAAGAGTAATGAAACCAAAGTGTAAAGGCTAGCAGAGCTCATTGTTTCAACAATGAAGAGGAAACAAATGTTGAACACAGAGTGAGAAAAAGGAAGCAAAAGGGCAGCTCTTAGCAGGGCATCAGCAGCAGAGAAGAGCCAGGATGATTCCAAAGGCGAGGCAGCTTTGCCTTGGCCAAGAAGATGCTACCAAGGAAGAAAAGAAAGGGAGACAACGGGGGGGGGGGGCAGCCCATGCTTCGGCCATCCTGTAAAAGCAAGAAGCTGCATGACCTGAGCCAACTATCAAATGAGACCAAATTGGCAGTCAGGTGGGCAGATGGGCATGTATAAAATGAGGGTGACAGCTGCAGAGTTATAATAAAAAAAAGTGAGAAATGTTAGGAAATGTCTGCACTTTACAATTAGATGATACCCACATTTATTAAAGAGAATCCAAAGTTTTGCTTTACTGTTTAGCTACATAGAAACCTGCATTCAACATTGGGTTCAAGGGTCTTTTATATAAGTAATTATTTGGCAACTCATGTTTTTCTTCATAAAATAAGACAACTACCCACCTTCTTAAGTTTGTTTAATTTTGGTAAGTTTACAACTGAGGTGAGGCCTACATTGATTGTACTTAATAGTTCCAGCTCTTCAAATTCATCTGTGAGGCCTTCAATTTTTCCTTCATTTGACCTGCAGTTGTCAAGAACAAGTTCTTTTACCTGGATACAAAAATTATATAAAACAAGGCTCAGTTATGTCATTTTCAGTTTCAGTCACCCTTTAATTACAACCATCAGATGAAGGAATGGCACCAGCACCCAAAGAATTGGACTTTCCAAGAAACAATTAGCATATAACATTATCATTAGCATAATGACTTTCTTTCCCCCCCATAATGACTTTCTTTCCTCCCCTC
>NW_015386436.1:734845-740732 GCF_001527695.2 Protobothrops mucrosquamatus
ACGATTTTAAAGTTTCAGGGGATTTTTAAGGATAATTTTAATTGATCGGCCTGTTTAAATATTTCTTTTTAATTCGGCTTTTAATTATTGTATTTGTATTGTAGTTTTTATGAGGCTGTTAGCCGCCCTGAGTCCCATGAGGAGAAGGGCGGGGTATAAATTAAATTATAAATAAAATAAATAAATAAATAAATAAATAAGAGGTGAAGTGTCCCCCCCCCCAATCTCCTGGCCTTTCGACAGCATCCACAGACCTGGCCCTGCCATCTGGCTTGGGGCTTGCAGGAGCTCAAGGAGGTATGGCTGGCTACTGTCCTCCCCCTGCCTTTTAAGGTTGAATTTTAACTATTCTTGCTTCTTTTTACATTTTTTATTCGTTTTTTTATGTTTTTAACCTTTTATTTTGTACACGGCCTACAGTCCCTCTGTGAGGGAGAAGGGAGTTTTATAAAAGGATAAATAAATGGATAAATAAATAGGCATTTAACACTGCTGATCCTGGTAATGCTGCAACTCAGAACTAACAAACGCACTCAGATGAATGGAGAGGAGGAATTCCAGATGAATTTGAAAGGGAGAGCTGTCCAATCACTTGGAAAGAAAACTTTGCTGCAGTTTCAATTAATCCAGGTTCAGAGTACAACTGAACAAAATCATTAGCTAGCTGGAATACTTCACAGTCTCTGTGTTGGCCAGACAGCTGCTCTTTTTCAGTTTTTTTCGAAGTACAGATGTTCACAGCTTGCCATAATGCTAAATCCTGGAATTGTGTTCTTTTGTTGAATTCACAAATTGGATTCTCTGGAACATCAGTTTCAACAGAATAACGGAAGGGACCTTGGAGGTCTTCTAGTCTAACTCTCTGCTCAAGCACAAGAACCCATACCATTCCAGACAAGTGGCCTCCCCTGATGGGGCACCCACAACTTCTGGAGGCAAGCCGTTCCTCTGGCTAATTGTTCTAGGTTGAATCTCTCCTTGTTTAGTTTCCCTCCATTGTTTCTTGTCCTGCCTTCTGGTGCCTTGGAAAATAACTCGACCCCCTCTTCTTTGTGGCAGCTCCTCAAATATTGGAAGACTTAGTCCTTTTTTTCACTAGACTAGACAAACCCAATCCCTGCAACCGTTCTTCATACGTTTTAGCCTCCAGACCCCTAATCATCTTTGTTGCTCTTTTCTGAGTCTCAACATCTTTTCTTTAACACGATAACCAAAACTGGGTGCAGTATTCCAAGTGTGGCCTTACCAAGACTTTATAAAGCAGTACTAACATGTGATCTTGATTCTATCCCTCGGTTAATGCAGCTGTTTTCTCACTGAAATTTGCCATTCCATCCGTCAGGTCACTCCTCACCTTTCCTCTTGTGCATTTTGGAGTTATCAAGCTAACACTAACAGACAGAACACTTGCCTATTTTCAGGGATCTGAAATTCTTGGGCTTCGTTCTTCTTGCATGTATCTCCCTGTGTAAAGTTCTTATTGAATGAGATAGTACATAAATGGAAGACGGTGATAAATATTAAAAAATGGAAAACCAATAAACAAATAGCAGCGATTAACGCTATGTTTGCATTCGTTCTCATGGAAATCAGATGGCTGGGAGGGCCTGAGTGCTGTCTCAGCGTAAGAAATTTAGATAAATAGTAATGGGAGAGGAGGAACCAAACTCCCTTTAAGGCACCAAAGTGCGCAGTATGGGCATAATCTTATGTGGAAAAGCTGCCCACCTCTAAATTGTTAATGTGCAGGTAGTTCTCAAATTATAGCCATGATGGAGTCTGCCTATTACAGTCATAACGGGTGTAAAGTGGGCTGGTCATGTGAATGACCCAAATTCACTTTTTGGAAGCTACGAAGTCACAGTATGACCATTTTTTGATTTTGCCGATCCAGAGGAATAGAGAACAACTGGGAAGCCACCAATTCTTTGACTAGGACATTAACATTGCCTTTATTCTTCCTGTCTACAGTTGACTTGCTCATCTATTTCAACTTAATGGTCCCTCCTTTCTATTAATTAAACTGAACTGTGTAAGTGAACTAACTGAATTGAATTAACATGAACTGAAAGATGTTCGTATTCTTTGTTTCCAGAGGATGCAGTTTTCATGTTGTTTTAAATTTTTGCTTTCTTGAATTGTTCATTTTGTTATTAGATTTTAAACACCATGAAAACAATAGGGTGATTACTCAATGTTATTAGAGATAGCCAGTTTAGTCTAGTGAGTAAGGCACCAAGCTAGGAAGCAGGAGACACTGAGTTCTAGTCCTGCCTTAGCCATGAATAACCAACTGGATGACCTTGGGCCAGTCACTCTCTCTCAGCCCAACCCATGTCACAGGTTTGTTGCTGTGGGAAAAATAGAAAAGGAAGGAGTATTATATGTGTTCACCTCCTTGAGTTATGTGTAAAAAATAATAAAGGCAAGCTATAAATGAAATAAACAAATGTGAATCCAATTATAGAGTTGATAATTTATTCAGCTTGCAATATTTACTTATTAATAAGATAAAGACAAAATCCGTTCTTACTGGTCCAGATTGCCTGATTGATTTCAGTATCCGTGTGTCATTGCAGAATTGCAAAAACAAGCGGAGAAAGGAAATATTAGAATGAATTTGAACATAACTCAGAGGACAATCTGCTGGGCCTTGGTCTAAATTGCTGGTGAAGTATGAGTCAGAAACCAAATGGGTCAAAAATTATAATTAAATTGATGCAAAATTTGAATCAGTAATAGAAACACAAGAACAATTTCAATGGAACAATATTAAATTTACTCAATGTAACTTCTTTGTTTTATTGTTGGTATTTTATCTCAATTAGATTGCTAAAATGGACAATTCATTTTTTAGAAATTGCTGAAAATGCACATTGTACCATTTTTTCATATTCAGTGATTACGTGACATTTTAGTATTGCTTTATACTGCATTGGTAAGACCTTTCCACACTGGTCAGAATGCTGCATCCAGTTTTGGCCATTCATGATACAGAAAAAGATGTTAAGGGAGGAAAAAGGGAAGGGCAAAGGGAAAAAAGAAATATGTCCCAACTAATTAATGAAATATGAGATGCTTTCTGAAAACTGTAGGCAGGTTTTATTGGTTTTGCCAGTTTCTATGCAGAGTTATATTACTCTTTTTATAGGAATTCCAATGTAGCAGAAAAACCTGCTCACTTCTTCTGTACTTGCAAACTGTTCAGAGGGCTTCTGCAACCTGAAAGCAAAGTGGATTGAAGCTACTCAGATATATACCCAGAGTATATTAATTTCCCAAAACAACAGTTAGCAATGAGTTCACTTTTATTTCATCTATGGTTGAATATGGATTTGAATCCAAGTCACCTGGATGTACTTTCAGAAACAAAATAACATTTTTTTTAATACTCTGTCATGTCTAAACTCACCAACTTCAGAACTATAAATACTAAAAAGGCTATATGCAGGCAGGATGGAATGACAAAAAAAAGTCCTTAGGTAAATTTAGTAGGCTACTTCCCAACATAAAGAAAAATATCATGTTGCACTAGAATCTGGAACACTCTGCAAATAGCAGTACCATACTAACAAGCTACTTCTATATTACTAGAAGTAGCCCCAAAGGCTTTTTTCTCTTCTTGCATCAAAACTGTAAAGTGTGGTTAAAGAAATGAAATGCTGGACTGAGATTAGGGAGTTCCAGGTTCAAGTCCATCTTCAGCCATGAAAGTTCAGTGGTCACTTTGGACCAGTGACTTCTTCACTTCTACCAACCTCATAGGAATTCTCTAAATTCATGGAGGAAAAGGTAAGATAAATCTAATAAAGTAAAGTTTATGGACATATTTGAGAACTACATAGTTTGTAATTGTTGCACATCTATCCCCAAGGTGGGAGATGAGAGAGGGTGATGTTTCATTAGTATCTCACTGAGCTTCAGACGTGTTGGTACAGAAACACAATGGACAGGAACATGGAATTCTAGAAAACCTTCTTCGCTATCAGTCCCCGATGAATGCAGAGGCAGGGCCTCCTGATGCCACTGCATTTCAGAAGCTTTTAAGCATAATGCCCTGTCATGCTCTGAATGAAATCACATTCTCACTAGATCAAGTGAGCCTGAATGACTTGGGACTTTGGTGTTTTAAGGACCACTACATGTTCCTCCTTCCAGATCTGGAGTTTTTCCAGAGATTCCCCCCTCCCCATCAGAGAAAGGCAAGCGCTTAGTAAAAGTAGGCTCTGTCGAAGAAGACCTTTTTAGATATTTGGGGAAAAAATCAAGCTGTTGAAGGCCACTTGCTGAATATTTTTAGTTTAATCTATAGTTAATGGCTTTTCCCCTGGCTGTTTGCTATGTTATTTTGACACTAATTTTGGTAGATTACAGCTTTGTTTTCAAGTTGTTTATTTAGTGATCTGTGCTGAGTCCACCTGGTGGAAAGAAGAAGAATATAAGCTTCTGAAATTACATGTTTAAAAACAAAAGTCCCTCGGTTTTGGTGATCCTGAAGTTTGTACCTTACTTGCCTGAATTCCCTGCCTCATTCTCAATTGTTTTTTCCATTATGTAATTAACCAATGTCTTTTGTAAATCAGCAGGATTACAAGACTGGTGAGATAATCCTGACAGCTATTTGGACGCAAGTCCCACTGAATTCAAGATTTGTTGCCAGGAAATGAGACAAATTTCACCCACAAGAGCTCAGAAAAGCTCATGAGAATGAAGAACGCAGCTATGACTAAAACAGTATTAAAACAAACTAGTAAATTGCACCAATTTACCACAAAGCCAGGAATTAACACAGAAGGTAGACTAAGTATTGTAGACTAAGTAGACTATTGTAGACTAAGTATTGTAACTTACAGCTTTCCTTCTGAGTGCAATCCTCTTAATGTACAGCAAAATGTACATGAGAAATGTGTTCATAATTTTAACTTCCTACTGATTTCACCTTTCTTTTAAATTATTTACATGCATTTTTTTCAATTATTGCAAAAATACTCCAGCCATGCCCATTTGTAGAGCTGACACTTCAATCTAATAACCAATACAAAGAATACCAGGAAAAATTTCAATATAAAATTTTTATTGAATATTAACTATGTTGCTCAACACTTTTAAGCCATTTTTTGGTAAAAAAAAGTAAATTCTGATTTGGCAAAATTCTCAAGAGTAATAAATGAAAATTTTGACATAAATCTGCATTATTCTTATGTGCACAATCACAGTCTAAGTAAGTTCTAGACAGCTGAATTTCTTTAATCCTCTTGAGCGGGGTATCCTCAAGACTCCATTCTTTCTGCCAGCACATTCAAAGGAACTCCGTCCCTCAATGGAGTATGGAGCACTCCAAGAGTTTACAGAATACTGCGAAGCCATCTTGACACAATATGACTCTTTACAATGACTATTACACAGCTGCAAAATTCTTCAGCGAAAGACAAGCAGAGGGACGGCAAGAAGTTATTTTTGCAGCTTCCAAGAGTCGGGGGAAAGAGGGGCCCTTCCAAGGACCGTCATTGGGCTAATCGTCCCTCTCCGGTAAGGAAACGTCCATGGCAACCGAGCCCCGGTTGCAGCTCCGGAGGGGCCTTGCAAAAGCCTTTCCCGTCTGGGGCGGCCACCGGGTCCTTTGCCAGGCAGGTAAAACCGGCCAGAGTTGCCGTGGCCTTTGGGGCCTCTCGGAACCGGCATCGAACCGCCTGGAGATCAGCCGGCCTCCCCCGCGGGAAGCGACCGGCACGGGTTTTCCCGGCCCTTCAGCCCAGGCCCTTCCTGGCTCGCCGAGCTAACTGCGCGCCTTCCCCTCAGCGACAAAATGGCAGCCCTGGAGAGCGGCTGTCGCGCCAGGCTGGGCGAAGCGGCCGGCGGGAGGGCGCCCCCTCCCTCCCTCCCTCCC
>NW_015386436.1:741509-814635 GCF_001527695.2 Protobothrops mucrosquamatus
TCCGATCTCAAGGGCAGCGGCGCAGCACTCGCGACGGCAGCTGGCAGGACGGCGCCCTCCGCCCGCCCGGCGCTCCGCAGTGGGGCTCCCCGCGCGCCCCGCCTGGCCGCCCCGGTTTCTCCCGCCGCCGCCGCCGCCGCCGCGAAGCCCCCCGCCGCCCGCGCTGGCTTACGTCGGAGGGCGTCCTGTTCCGCAGCTCTAAGTGGATCCTTTTCTTCATGTCCATGTCCCCGATTCCGCGGGAGGCCGCCTGGCTCCGCCGCGCTCCGCTCCCTCTTTTGTATTGACACCGGTGGCTCCAGCGGCGACCCCCCCTCCCGCCCCCCCGACCAAAGCCAGCGCGCGAGGCGAAGAGGGACTTTGAGCGCTCAACCAGCTTCGCTCGGAATCCCCCAACGCGGCCAACCAGCGCGCACACTAGCGTGATCGCCGCGGGGGCGGGCGCTCCGCGAGAAAAGACTCCCGTTTGAGGGACGGGCGGCGAGGCCAACTGGAGGACGAGGGAGGCTGGGCCGGCGGCCGGCGTACCAATGGGAAAACGCGGTAGACCGGCGGGTGCGACCGCCCGGTCGCTAACGAGGGAGATGCGGAGCAGTCGCCGCGAGCTGCGGTGGGAGTCGCAGGGCGGTCGGCGGCGGGACGGACGGCCGCGGCGGAGGCGCAGCGCGCGGGAGTCTCCGTGGGCGGGATGGGCGCCGCCTGCCGATTCACGGAGCCCTCGGCCCGCCGGGTTGGTGAGCGCCGGAGCGGCCGAGGCGCGGCTTCGGGGCGGGCGATGGAGCGGCTGCTTGCGAGGGCTGAAGGCGGAACAGCGTCGGAGAAGATTGGCGGGCGGTCGGAGCGCGTGGCGCTTTCTCGGCCGAGGAAGAAGGATTTGCTCTCCGGGGTGTCGCTTCGAGGAACGGATCTCCCGACCGCCTTTCCTGGCGAAGCGACGGAGCAGCCCCTGGCTTGCTACCGCCCGGACCTCCCCCGGGAAAGGAGGGGAAAGGCGACCGGGCCGGGCACTTCTCGGACCCGGTAACCACGCTGGCGGGGCGGCCGGGAGGGCTGGGAAGAGGCCGCGGGCGCTTATCGGAGGGGAGACCCTGCCGGAGAGGTCTCGCGGGCTCCTTGGCTCCCGTGTCGGACGCGGCAAAGAACTCCCGAAGGGCCTTGAAAAGCTGCAGCAGCTGGACTGGCTCGGACTTTCCCCCTCTGGGCAGCCTGGTTCACGCATCTTGCCTTAAAAGTCCCGTTTTTATGAGCGGGAGAGGAAGAAAAGCCTCAATCGGGCTGCTTTTCCTGCTGCATCCTTGGTAGCATTGCAGGTATTCTGGTCTCCACCCTGTCCCGGCTGTCTTAAAGTAGTCTAAAGTGTTGGGTTTTATTTATTAACGTTTCTAGTTAGCTCAATTGTTCTGGAAAATGAAGTGCATTTGCTATTAATGTTTGCTCAAAAGGCTAACTACTGTTGTAGTCTTTGATTCTGCATTAGGTACGACTGTTACAGGAGTAGTTTTATAGTGTGACTTCGATTGATTTTAGTATCCCAGCTTTCCTCTTCTCCAGCAGGACAGTGGGGCAGATCTGGCATCAGCTGGGGCTGCTGGATTCTTTTCTGGAGAATAAATATGAGAGCACAAAGTACTTCCAATAACTGCATATATGAAGGCAAAAACATTCCCTCAAGTCACAGTCAATTCCCAGTGTTTTCACAGGCTTTTAAGAAGAGACTGGACAGCCACTTGTCTGAAATGGTATAGGGTCTCCTGCTTGAGCAGGGGGTTCCAGCTCATTCTAATTGATTGACATGTCTATGTATTTTGTCTCTGAGCCTTCTTCCCACATGTAGTTGAGGCTTCTCATTCTATCCTGTTGCTTTGGGATATTTTTCTGATCTCCATCCAAATGTTAATTAGGTCTGACCCTACTGAGTATTTTGCAGTCAGCCAGCTGGATGTTTCTATGTAAGCAGATCAGGGATAGAGAATATGAACCATTTGAGAATCCTTAAGATTGTTTTGCATCTTTCAAAGACTGAATGAGATCCCAGGGCTGTGAAAAGCAATAACAATAATAGAGTTGGGGTCTTCTAATCCAACCCCCTGCTCAGGCAAGAAACTCTATACCATTTCAAACAAATGGTTCTCCAGTCTCTTCTTAAAACCTCCAGTGATGGAACACCCACAACTTCTGGAGGCAGGTGGTTCCATTGGTTAATTGTTCTCACTGTTAGGAAATTTCTCCTTAGTTCTAGGTTTCTTCTCTCCTTGATCAGTTTCCATCCATTGCTTCTTGTACCTGCCCTCAGGTGCTCTGGAGAATAGCTTGACCCTCTCTTTTCTGTGACAGTCCCTGAGCATTTCACCAGTTCCAGAAACTGTTCTTGGTGTGCTACATGAAAAGTTGCCTGTCTCTACTGCTACTGAAAGAATTGCTAACCATGCCCAGTGATTAGATAAGAAAGTGACAAAAAGTCTACATTCTTTCTCTCTACAGTCCAAATGGGTCCTTCTAGGCCCGTGATGGCGAACCTATACCACGCGTGCCACAGGTGGCATGTAGACCCCTCTCTGTGGGCACGCGCACCTTCACCCCAGTCCTAGGCCCTGAGGGGTTTGCAGCTCTGCGCATCCTCACTTGTGCCAGCAGCGGGTGAGCGCATGTGCGTGTGTTCCATTTACATGAGCGGGAGGCGTGCTTGCACACTGCAAATGGAGCTGCGCATGCACTTGCTGACTGCACTATCCCCTCTCCTCCCCCCCCCACAGGTCCACAAAGCCGGAAATGTTGGGGAATTCTGGTCTAAGTGCTCTTGCTATAGGTTAGTCTCATGATTAATATTAAAGATAACTCAGCATGTCTTGTGGATTTTACATTGGGTTTTAAATATTCGGAAGACGCAACATTAAAATTCGGTTTAATTCGGTTTTAAGGGGGGGATTGTATATATGTTCTGGTTTTAAATATGTTGTGCGCCGCCCTGAGTCCCCGTCGGGAGAAGGGCGGCATATAAATTAAATTAAATAAATAAATAAATAAATAAATAAAATAAATACTTATAGGATAATCTAATGAGCCTCTCTGATTTTGAAATTATGATTTATATTATATGTGAATTAGGCTACTGTGGCTTGCTTCATTATAATGGAAACAAATGATGATTTACAAGTGAAACTAGCCATTAAACTATACTGCTGAGCAGTGCTGTTGATATTTTTGGCATTTGGGTGTGATGCATATTCTCTCTGGTGCCCAGAGAATCTGGTTAAACCAACTTGTGGCAGCCTTTTTAAGGTGCAGGCCTCTATGTTAGTACATTTTGTACTGTGCTTTACTGTGTCTAAAAAAACTGTCTGAGAAATTATGTCTTCATTAAGACTTGTATTGTGATATTAATTTCTTAAATACAATAAAAAAATCAATTGGCAAACCTTGAGCATTTTTTCTTAAAAGTGGGTATCAATAGTTGCAGTGGCTTGGTACGAACCAAGCTATTAATGTGTAGATTACAATTTAACATGAGAGTAGCATCTTGTATAAACCTATCTGCTATAAGCTATGTGGCAAATCCTGTCTGCATAATACAGGTGAGCTTTGGGTTCCCCAAATATTCCTGGCAATAAACCTTTTTGAGTTCTGTGACTGGGAGCAGGTGGGGAGCTGTGCTACACAACCTGCATGAGCTGATTTAATCTTAGTCTTGCATCTTTTGTCAACCCCATCCAGTGCATACCCCTTGTCAAGATGGTTAGATTAAAGTTTATTGTGTCATTCAAAAGTGCAAAATAATCATGGGGGGAAATTGTGTAATCAAATTAAAGTGTACACTTTCACAGCCTAGTCATTTTACACAACCGGTAAACTGGTTGTGTAAAAGCTCAGTGGGTTGCAAGACTCTAATTGGAAAGCGGTTTGAACACGGGTGATATTTTGACCATGGAGTGAAAGACACCGGAAGACACCAGGATGTGAAGCTAGCCCTCCGGTCACCTGGAAGGAGGCGAAACGGCTCCTCCGGCCTGGCTTGGGTTCAGCATCGCCGCCTTCCTCCGGCCTGCCCTTCCTAAGTTCAACGGGTCCTGCTGCCTCCGGGCCGGGGGGGAGCCCTCCGCAGCCCCAGGGATCCCAAGAAAATTCTCGGAGGGAGGCGGGCGCTTAAGAAAGCCGCGGTGCATCGAGAGAGACGGCCTCTCCGCCGGGCTCCGCGGCCCCAGCAAGCGCTTCGCCGGGCAGCTAAAGCGGCCGGGCCGGCGGAGGGGGGCGGGCCGGGCGCGGCGCGGATTCCGAGGCGGGGGCGGCGGGGGCGGCGGTTGTGCACTCGGCCCTGCCGCCCCAGGAGGAGGCGGGGGATGGCGGCGGGGCGAGGGCGGCGGCCGAGCGGCGGCTTCCCGGTGGCGGGGCTGCTGCTGCTCCTCCCGGGGGCGTTGCTGAGCTTCCTCCCGCGGGCGGCCCCGTACCCGAGTGAGTGGCGGGACGGGCGGGGAGCGGCTCGTGCGGCCACTCCCGTCCAGGGCGGCCCCGGAGAAGGCCCCGCAAAGCCCTCCGCCGCGGAGGGGCCGGGGCTCCCGGGCGTTTCCCTAGCGACACCGCGGACGGGCCCCGAGCGCCCAGGCCCGGCTAGGCGGCTGCCCGGCGGGAGGGCGGAGAGCGGCACCTCCTGGCGCCCTCGGGCTGGTCGGTAGCCGGTAACGGGAGAGGCCGGCCGGAGGAAGCGAGGAAAGAGGCCCCGGGCCGTTCCTGCCTTCGCAAGGCCGCCTCGGGCCTCGCCTGGTCGTGGCTGAGTTGCCGGTCTCTCGCGGTCTCCTCAGCTCCGCCCCAGCGCAGCTTCCCCGGTCTCGTCCGGGGTCGCAGCCCGTGCGGAGCAGAAACCGCTCTGGGCGGCAGAGAGCCCGATCCAGGCGGGGGGGGGGTGCGGCCATCTAACGGCTGTCCAGATGTTTGCAGTTGCAGCCTGCCTGCCTGCCTTCGTTCCTCCTTTCTCTATTTGTTCATCACTCTTAGATCCTCCATCGTTCTTTTTCTGGGGCCAGGCCACTTCAGTATACTGCCCTTGTACAACTAACTTATTTTTGTTTTCAGTCGGTATTCACCCATTCTTGACTCTGGGTTTCTTCTTGGGCCACAAACTCAAAATTTTTAAGAACCCAATTTCAAATAGCACCAGTTACTTTAATTTTTCTCCTAATGTACTCAACTCCCATTTTTCTGCAACAAAGTGGTTTCTACCATCCATTTTTGCTTATACCCATTCCCATTCCACCTCACAAGGTTGCTGTTGTGGTGAGACTAGAGAGTAGAGAGAAGAATAAGAATAGAAGAATGGAATAGAATTAGAATTAGAATTAGGGTAGAATAGAAATAGAATAGAATAGGGAGGTCTTCTAGTCCAGGGATCCCCAACCCCTGCTCCGTGGACCACACAAACAAGCAAAGCACCATCTGTGAGATGCAGGCAGCACACAAAACCGTGCCCCCTCCAATCCACTCTCTCCACGTAACCGGTGCCTGGTGCCCCAAAGGTTGGGGACCTCTGTTCTAGTCTAAACCTCGAGGCAAGCCATTCCACTAATTAATTGTTCTTATTGACAGGAAATTTCTCTTTAATTCTAGGTTGGATCTCTCTTTGATTAGCTTCCACTAGTTCTTGTCCTCCCCTCAGGTGCTTTGGAGAATAGGTTGACTCCCTCTTGTTTGTGGTAGCCCCTCAAATATTGGAACTTTGCTGTCATGTCTCCACTAGTCCTTCTTTTCAGAAGACTAGACATACCCAGTTCCTGTAACCGTTCTTCATATATTTTAGCCTCCAGATCCTTAATCATCTTTGTTTACAGAGACTCAATATCCTTT
The DNA here is from genome assembly GCF_001527695.2 of Protobothrops mucrosquamatus. Taxonomy (NCBI): domain Eukaryota; kingdom Metazoa; phylum Chordata; class Lepidosauria; order Squamata; family Viperidae; genus Protobothrops; species Protobothrops mucrosquamatus. Next base: position 747,342 of record NW_015386436.1, read on the forward strand.
TTCTATCATGTTGATCAAAACTGAATGCATGGTGTGTTTTGGATATATTCACCACCTTGAGTTATTTTTAAAAATAAGGAAGACAGGATACAAACACACAAAAATAAACTATTCCTTATAGAACACCACATATTACCACTATGTTTCTGTTACATCTTGTTCTTTGCCACAGCTCTTTCGGATTCTCAGGCAGCAGCCTTTGTGTGTACAGAAATCCATATACATTCATGACCCAAATGTGACCATATATAGTATTTAATATTACCTGACTGCTGGGAAGGAACTATATCCATCTGGTTCACTTTCTTGCATTAGGAGTGAAGTGGTTTGATTCTCATCTAAATGCAGACCAGTTTCAACCCTGGTTAGCTTTTTGAGATCAGTTTTTATTGGCTGAGTTTGTTTTGAAAGAGCAGCTTAGCCATTCCCCTAACATGGCTATCATTGCGTGGGCAAGATTGTAACTCAGTGGAATTATATTAGAAGACTTCCCTAACCTTACATATGGATTTGCTCAAGTTATTTCCAAGGGATGGTAGCAATAGATACAAAACAATTATTCATGATTTTTAAATAAAAAACTGAAGAAAATAACTGTTATATAAAATGAGCTGAAAATAATTGCTGTACTGTATGACTAACTCTTTTTATTGTTTTTTACTTTTTCTGGATTTTTTTTAGGTGTGACACACCGTTATGAAAATGTTAAAGTAGTGGAGGTAATGATAGTTTCAAGATACAGGAAATAGGTTGTATTTCTAATATCGTAAATTTCTTAAATCACTTCTGATCCAGATAGAAAATATGAATATTCTTTTTCACATGCAACCAAGCATGCATTCCCCATACAGGCGGCCTTCGCCCATTGTACTAAGACATAGCTTATTGATAGTAAGCCTTAAATTATAACTTAGAAATCACAACACCTGGATTCACGCAACAGATAAAACTAAACAAGCAATGTTAGGGCTAAAATGATTCTACTCTAATAACATTATGGGAGAATGTGTGTGTGTAAGTCTAGATTATGTGATGGGGAATGTGTCAGGCTTTCCGGTGAAACCAATTCCCGAAATCCATTCTGCTGTAGGAGACCTAAAGACGTTGCTGAAAATTCATGAGTTGTCTCAAGAAATGAGCCAGAAGGCAGATCTTTTGCTTGTCCTGGCCACTCAGCTGTTTTTGAAGCTTTCAGCCATGCCATTCTTCCAGGTCACCTTGAAGGGATGAATTTGGGACATTGTTTCTCAAAGTAGTGATTGACAAATTTCCAGTTAAGAGGTACCATGTGGTTCATTTGGATTCATTGTACTTTATAACAGAGGTGATTGGATTAGCTCACCTGAGCATTTGAACTTCATGCTGTGTATCTCTCTGAAAAATAGCAAAAGTTCTGAACTGGTATCTAGAATAATTAAAGAGTCAAATCTCCTCCAGCTTAATCCAGACAAGATAGAGGTTGGATGAATTGAGGAACCCTGATCCAAAAAAACCGTGCATCATCCCAGTGTGGACAGGAAAATGAGCCCTGGTGCCCTAGTGGTTAGAATGCAGCATTGCTGGCTGGCTCTGCCCACTGTCAGGAGTTCGATTTTGACCGGCTCAAGGTTGACTCAGCCTTCTATCCTTCTGAAGTTGATAAAATGAGGACCCAGATTGTTTGGGGAATATGCTGACTCTGTAAACTGCTTAGAGAGGGCTGTGAATAAGTCTAAGTGCTATTGCTATTGATAGAGGTCCATCCGGATCAACTTTGAGCATGTGTATTATAACAATTTCACCTGTGGGAAATGGATTCCTTTGTACCAGTATTGAAAGAAATTGGAGCTGGCCTTGGAAACCCCTTGTCAAATTACAAATCATAATGATCTGGCTCCAAAACGTTCCATAATTTTCAGGAATTGGAAACTGACCAGTAACACCAATCTGTAATTTAGAAGAACCCTGCAGCTGTTGTAAACAGGCCAATTGCCAAGCACCCGAAGTTATAAGTGTGAGAACTGGTCATTGGTCAGTTTTTTTTGAGTGCTGTTGTAAATGTGAATGGTCATTAAACGAATGGCTATAAATCAAGGCCTACTTGTAATCCTCCCCCTGAAACTACCCTAACCCCAGGGGGCTGCCTCAGAGGGCCTGGGGGCGAAGCGAGAGTTCCAGCCTTGCGACGGTCTCTCTTTCAGATGGAGCTAGAGCTGCACTTCCCAGTGTGGGCTGCCTGAACCCCGGGAGAGGCACAAGACGATCCATGGTCATATTGGAAGGAAATATTAGAACATTGACTTAGATTTATCTAATCCTTTAAAACTCATCTTTAATTTCTATTTTAGGGTTGTAATATACCTAATATGTTAATACAGTACTACATTTATATGATTAATTGGTAGCATGTATTGGGGGTGCATGCTTAAAATAATTTTATTGATAAGGGTGTAGAATCCTTACCAGTTTGGGGGCCATTGGGCCTGAAACGGAAGCTCCTTCCCCCCAATTACAGATGGGCCTGTGCAGGAAAAAACATGTTTGAGAATCTATCAATCTGATTGTTTTTACACCTTCAAGTTGCTAGAGATTCAGTTTGTGAGGTAAGTGTTCAGAAGCTTTTGGACTCTTAGCTTCAGGATTAAATATATTCTCCTGGTGGTTTTTTTTAAACAATTTAAGCATGCAACAAAAGATAAAAAGCTAATTGCCATAGTGAAATTATTCATTTTCCCCTCTTCAACAGATATCTGTGCAGCCAACTGCAGCTGAAGAGATTGTATCGGAAGGAAAAGACTCTATTGAAGTCCAGTGTAAGAATTTTTTTCCTCCCATTATGTGTTCAAAGTGACGTGATGCACCATCATTTTAAAGTCTTCTCAGAACAGCTTTCTGTTGTCTTAACTGGCCTGTGGTCATTGCACTAGCTTTTTGAGTTCCTTCCAGCCTTTGCACAAGCCAGGATCAGCACTGGGCTCAAGCTGATTGGCACTTCTGGGCGGTTCAGCAGAAGCACCAGGATTAGTGCTGGGCTCCAGCTGATTGGCGCTGATCCTGGGGCTTCTGCCGTGTCCCCATAGCCCTGCAGAAGCGCACGCTGATCCTGGGGCTCCTGCCCAGCTCACTCGCTCGTCCTTCCCCCGAAAACATGCCACTTGCTCACTCACCCTTTTGAAAATACGCTGCTCACTCGCTCACCCTTCCCCCCAAAACATGCCGCTTGCTCTGTCTCTCCTCACTGCTTTGCTTCTCGCTCTTTGTCTCCTTCTCCTGCCAAAACCTGCCCCTTTTATACCTTCTCTCTGCTCTCCTCCTCCTTTTCTCTTCTGGGTGTGCCGGAAGCTCCAATTACTATGTCGCCACGTGTGCCGATCCTGGGGCTTCTGCCAAGCTCTGCAGCTCCAGCTGATCTCCTCCAGGTCTGTGTGACGCCACTTTAGCTGATTCTTTCCCCTGCTACACTTGGCTAGGGGTCGCGTATCACCTGCCAGGTGCTAAAGTATCACTGATGGTACGTGTACCACTGGTTGAAAAGCCCTGATCTAGGACTCCAAAGTTCTCTCGATGGCACCATCCTTTAAGGCAGTGGTTTACTTTAAAAATTCTCTGTTCTCTCATTGGATGTTTACCTTTTGTTGGGAGCACAGATGAAAACACCACCTGTGTTCCCATCTCTTTGGCCTTCATGCCTAGCTGTTCATAGTCTCTTGATATTGTTTTCAGGCTCTTTGTTGTACCATTCATTCTCACATGAAAGAGAACAAATGGATAATAATCTGTGGACAATTATTTTAGTAAACCTCTCAATTACATCTTTGATCTTTGCTCCTGGGAGACAGCATACTTTCCTAGATAGATTGTCTGGTCTACAAAATTGCTGATTTAATTCCCCCAAATAGTGAGTCTCCTATTACCAACAGACACCCTTTTTCCTTGCGGAAATCTAGTCTACTTTTTTTCCTGTCATTGTCCTTCTCCATACTTTCTTCCAAGGGGAGGATTTGAAATTGATTAACTCCAGCGGACTGCATGGAGAATGTTTTTTATTTTTTGTCAGTACGGAGGCCCTTCAGGTAGCAGAATATATAACTAAACCATAAAAACATAACAGAATTCAAATAATTTCATCTGAATTTAAATCAGGGACAGTTATTAATGAGCTAATAGGCATTCCGAGTTACTTTGAGAAAGTTTACAAGTTGATGAAGAAATAAAATAGGTATCTAGCTGGGCCATAAAACAAAGTCATCCAGTGTCAAATTGTGATATATAGCAGTGCAGATATGTTCATAAAAGCTGTTTCTTTTACAGAAGACAAGTAAACAAGGTATACACTTAATGGCTTTATTTACTGTTTTACAGTACCTTCCAACACAGGTGAAATTGCAGCAAAAAAGGAAGAGCAAACTTTGAATGATCTTGTGAATCTTTTGCAAGATGTAGTAAAAAACATCCCCACAGAACTTGTATTGTCAACTGAACAACCCCCAACTCTTTTGGCACCTGACATAGTAACTTCCCCATCTGTAGCAGTGGACACTGTTTGGGTGAATGTGAACCCCCAAGATAGTGAGAAGCCCAGAACAATTGCCTTGATGAAAAAGGATACTCCAACTACAACAGCCTTTTGGAAACTAAGAAATGACCCAACAGCATCTGTTATCCTGCATTCCAACACAAGTCCCTCAGAAAATCTCCCAAGTGAGACCAGTGAGTCTGTTGTCCTGATTTCTGAAGAGGCAAGTCCAGGAAACACATTGAGCACCATTTCAATCCAGGTGGAAAAAGAAGCAACTACTAAGGGAGAAGGTAAGAGTTTTGATCAGTTAACAAATGGAGCCTTGGCTAGTCTAGTGGAATCTCTAAAGAATGTACAAAAATTACATATGACGCTAGACAATAATGAACCACAGCAGAAAAGCCATCCAGTGAAGTTGGCTCATCATAAGCCTAGAGGTTTAGACATCTTAGAAGCAATTGATACACTAATTAAATCCATTAAGAATGCACCACCCTCTGTTAAAGAAGATCCAGCTCTCCATGAGTATGTTGAGGAAGCAGAGGGTTACTTAAAAAATGCTCTGGAATTAGCAGGGGAGGCAGAGAGGAAACTGTTGCAGAAGAAGGAACAGCAGATGAAACTTGACACTGAGCTTCTTAATCCCCCATCAACAGCTCCACCTATAACGGAAATGAAGTTGGAGGTAGAACTGCCTTCCTCCCTCTCATCAGAAGCATCTGAGGCAGAAATAAAGCTGGATGTAGAGATCACACCTTCCCCATCAACAGTTCCACCCGCCACACAGGTGGGGATAGACAGATCCCCTTCCCCATCAACAGCTCCATCTGTAACAGAAGTGGACATCCTTTTGCCTGCATCTAAGTCTCTGGAAAAGAAAGCAGAAGACACGGAAAAAGAAATGGGGAAATTAAAAGCATTTATTAATTTATTATATGGCTTTAGTCCTGAATTAACTGAATATACAGAAAATTCACCACATAAAAAGATGGCTCAAGATATTGTTGAAAGATCAATGGAAGTCCTTGATGCCATAAAGAGTGTTTTTTGTGAAAATCCTAAAAAGCAAAGTAAACAGATTTTGAAGCAGTTGTTACAGAAAGACATGGAGCTTGTAAGACAAGCCATGAAGGAAAAAAGAGCCTCTTAAGTTACACTATAATCCTTGGTATTGTAGGTTTTTATGAACAATCAAGAGGTCTGTTTTCTTAATTGTAACAGCAATTGAAATACATCTGTTGCCCTTTTCACGCCTGAAATTAAATGTTTATTTTTAAATATTTTTGTTTTCATTTTTCATTGGATTGATATCTGTTAAGGATTAAGAAACAAAGAATTAATTTAACAGTTGTATGTTAAAGTTCATTCCAGAAAATCCTGTTCTTGTCATTGGATTAACTGAACAATTATTTACAGTTCTACAGTTGGCAGATGCTTCTGGGATTGATGGTTATTCGTTGTTTGTTCTCAGGAAAGGAACCCAGAAGACTATTTGTGGGCAGCCATGTTGCTGATAGCATCTTTAATCCATACCTGATAGGAGAAAAAAATCTTGTACATTGGATATGTGTTAAAAGTTTTTGGAAGCCTAAACAGATAGAAATAAAGTGTGAAATGCAAATTTTAAGACGCTAAAATTCAAGATGAATAATGTGATCCTAGGGCAGGGGTAGGCAACCTTGGCTCTTTTATAACTCATGGACTTCAATTCCCAGAATTCCTGAGGCAGCATGGCTCAGCTTGGAAACCTCTCCCTTACCCCTCAGCATGGCTGGCTTAGGAATTCTGGGAGTTGAAGTCCACGAGTCATAAAAGAGCCAAGGTTGCCTACCCCTGTCCTAGGGGAAAAGAATCTATGGAAAGGTTATTGGAAATGTTTAAAAGATTTATGTTCATGTAGAACACAAATTATTTTGGTCCTTTTGCTGTATTACTCAGTTCAGTGAATTAGTGAAGAACAAATCAATTGAACAAGCAAACACTTTGATTATCTGAAGTAATTACATTTTGGCCTCCTCTGAGTTGCTTTTACATTTAGCTAGTCATCAGCACCTGTTGCAGGAGTGGCATAAATTTACGCAGGCTTCTCTTGAGTGAGGCAGTTTGGCTGGCTACTGGCAGAGTAGATATTGAATGCTACACAGAGATATTTACTTCAGTGTATATCATTACATCTTTCTTATGTGTGTCAAAAAGAAGTTCTATAAATTATTTTGGGAAGGTTTTAAGGCGCTAGACAAAGAAGCCTCTGACACGGAAATTTCAGGTAACCCATTCCTATCTTTTGCAATGCATTTTTAATTTTGTGTCTGAATTATCCAAACTCATTTATTTTAAGTCTTTTTCTTCAGAACAAATGTAGTTTGAGTCTCATGGATTCAGTTGAGATGGGTGAGAGAACTGCATGCAGCCCCTGAATAGGAAGATTTAATTAATTCTCCCAATTCAGTGATTTGAGCAAAGTTCAAAACCACCTATTTGGGCATTTTCCATGAGAAGGAAAATGGGGCATATTAATTTCACGAGAGATTATGTTATTGCTTGACTTTATGAGACAAGTTTTTCACATGACCTAAATGATCAAAATGCTTAAATGAGGTTTTTTTTTTAAAAAAAAAAATCAATATCTTTCTTTGATAACTGTGGCCTTCTTTTAACCTAGATAGATGTGAGGCAACTGATTTTGCATGTGCAAAATGATAATCTTTGCAATATTTTTCACTGCACAAAATGCGTCATTCTCAAAGTTGCTGCAGCTTTCAGCATGGAATGCTCTGAACCTGAGCTCAGTGGTGCAATGACTTCCCAGTTTGTCATCCCACAGTATTCGGCTCCCCTAATCTGGAGAAGGGGGGACCTGATGTCTTCTTCTGGGCTAGGTTAGACTTTTCAAAATGCACAGTAGTTCACTGGGACATAAAATGAAGTTGAAGTGGAAAATGACCTGTTTTTCACATGTCTGTTGCAACCCCCTGTACAGTAGCAATTTCATTTTGAGTTTATTATTCTACAAGAGAATTTATCTAGAAAGGGGGGGAGAGAATTCTTGTGCTCCCTTTCTGAGAGCTAGAAAATATGGATAATATGACTCTGAAGTTGTAGCAATTTGAGCAGCACACAATCCCCTTAGCATTAGGGATGAATTCATGGAGGGAATGTGGCAGTTAGAATATTCCCTGCTCACAGACAGAATCTAATACAGAGTCTCAAGATAATGCTGTAAAAGTGAAAATATATAAATGAGAATTGCATCATTTAGCTGTGTAAATTACAGAACAAGTACCAGGAGATAAAATGTTAACCAAATTGGCTGAAATAAACAACAAAGAAAAATGCTTCCCCTAATCTCCTGACAATTGCAGTATCAAATGCAAACTATCCATAAGATTCTCGGCTGGGGCAACAAATAGTATGAAGATTTTAGTCACTATTACCATTATTTGTTGAAATAACACACCTCATTAAATTTACATTTATGAATGACCTTTATGAAGTAGTCTTTATGCTTTTCCCCTCATTCCCAAGCTGACTGCCAGCCAAAAGTGTGATGCAGTTGCAAAAAAAAGAACAAAAAAAAGGCAGATGCTACTAATACAGTGTCAAGATCAAGAGACGTGGTCATTGTTCTTTGGTCATTGCAGCCCCAATACTGTGCTCTTTTGCCCTCTCCATTCTATTATGGTTAACATTTCCAAAATTTGCTAATTGAATCATGGGATTGGACAAATGCTTCCCATGAATTATATACTTCAGTAATTTGTTAACGGTTGTTACAAGCCATAAAAGCAAACTGACATTCTTATGGGATCTGTCCCTTAGGTTTGATGCAGCGTTACCATATTGGCATTGTCTGTGTAATCTTACTCTCTGCATCCTTGGTTTTTCTCTTGAGGAAGGTGTGTGTATGTGTGTCTGTAGAATAATCCTTAGTTTATAGAATATTAACAGCTGGAGAATCACAGGAATGTCCTGGGGGGAGAGGAGTAAAAAATATCAAGAGGATTGGCAGTCTTGCAATCAAAGAGTAAGGCCTCAACTCTGTGGCCACAGCTGCCATCTTGACTGAACATCCCTGGAAATGAACAATGAAGCTCAACCCTCTTTTGCAGCCGTGGTCCTTTCATCTGCCACCTACAAACATTTCATCTATAGTCTTACAATACACAAAAGGGAGCAAACAAAAGATCTTAAAAGGCCACTCAATGAAATGGCCCAGAGCCAAAAAGCTGCTACTGTCAGTTAATCTATCAGATAGGGTCTCCTGCTTGAGCAGGGGGTTGGACTAGAAGATCTCCAAGGTCCCTTCTATCTGTTATTTTGTTATCTACCTTGTAGGGCTAACAACCATGAACCTGGATGACAACACAAAATGGCTCATGTGGGTAGCCAAGAAGTTTGAGAATATTGCTGGTGACAATAAAGAAATCAACTTGGAACAATTCAAAACTGCGCTTAAAGTGAAGGAGGCAAGTTAGATCTGACTGAGCTGTGTGAATGACAGAGCTGTGCTGCAACTCAGAATGACCACCTTTGCAAGCAAAAAGTACAGAGATGTTTTATTTCCTCTCTTCCTTGATAAATTGAAGAATTGATCTGCATTTGATACGCTACTTAAAAGTCGAGAGACTTGACAAAGAAGTAGAAAGGTGGGAAAAAAGAGCAGAGATTTTAAAAAAAACATTTATATTTCAATTTATATAGCTGCCGATCTCACTTACGTGATTTTCAGCAGCTCACAAGTTAAAACAACTATGACACTTATATTAAAATATTAAAATAATTAACCCAAAACATAAAAACGTGGGGAAGTGCCAACCTAAAATTTCCAGAAAATACAACCATCTTGCGGAGTCTCCATCAGTTTACCACTGACCTGACCAGGAGACCAAGAAGCCACGGAGCAGGGAGCCAATTAGCCCTCTGGGAGAAAGTCCAGGGAGTTGGGAAGCTGCCTTCCTGCTGAATGCAGGGCTCTAAAAAAGGAGGCGGGTTTTCTCCTCTTGATTCGGACTCCAGCCAAGCATCTTCTGTGAGTCTCTGGTTTAATGCTGGAGAGTCTGGGTCCCCCTTGGCTCTCCGTTTCGGAGCGATTCCCTCACCAGATTCCTCAACGCCTTCAACACTGGCGGAACATCTAATGTACTGAAAAAATCCTTAAAAATTCAGGGAGATGCATCTGTCTTGAAAGGAGCCCATTAACAAATATAGTTGTTAATTTGTCTGGAACTTATATGTCTCAAGACATCTCAAAGGTGCTTTCCCCCCCCCCCAAAAGGCAACTGGACCGTTTTTTTCTTTGAGGAAGAAGAAGAAAATATTTCGCTTCTCATTCAAGAAGCTTCATCCGTTCTGATGGTGGTGGGGGGATTGAATGATAGGTTCTGACCAGATGGTGGTGGGGGCGGGGGAATAGAAGGAATCCATCTATGTTAGAATATGTTAGAATCCATCTGTTCTGAGATTTTCTTGATTTATGGCAGTGTAATACTTTTTATATCAAGACTATATCAGAAACCACCAACAGATTACTGCAATGTTTTGAAGGGCTTTAGCTGGCTTGTATGCTGCGCTGATTCCATGTGGTTGCAGGAGTCTGTTGGTGGTTTCCGAGATATTCTTGATATATGGCAGTGTAATTCTTTTTTAGGGTTGTGCTATACAGCACAACCAACCCAAAGCCTAATAAAAATTACACTGCCATACATCAAGAATATCTCAGCAACCACCTACAGACTCCTACAACCACATGGAATCAGCAGTAGCACACAAGCCAACTAAAGCCCTTCAAAACATCCTAAGCAGACCAAAAAACCCAACAACCCCAGAAGAAAAAACAGGAGTCATCTACAACATACAGTGTAAGGACTGCAGCAACCACTGCGTAGGACAAACAGGCAGAAGACTGGCAGAACGCATCCATGAACACCAACTAGCAATCAGAGGACATGATGAACATTCTTTAATTTCACAACCCATCGACAGATTTAACCATAGATTCAATTGGGAAAATGTGACCATCCTGGACCAAGCCAAACCCCAAAATGCCAGGGAATTTCTAGAAGCCTGGCATTCATACAAATCAGCCATCAATAGACAGACATCAACAACATCTATAGATTATGCAAAAGAGACTGTCACCCAGCCCAAAAAGGAACAAAAAGACCCAAGCACCTCTCCACCAGCAATCAGCACCCAGATCAGTATAGATTAACTCCAAGGTTAACATCAGACCAACAATCAAGAAACTGCCAAAGAAGCCAACAGCAAATAGCCCAATCAAAAAATCTGTAAGACACCCCCCCCCCGACATTAGAATACAAAACTGACAGCAAACAACAATCCTTTCTAGCACGGATGATGTTACCTACTTTGGGTAATGAAACATCTGCAAGAAAACAAGCAAGTTCAGAGGAATCCATTCTTCCATCCCCAGTCTCAACTGTCAGTACCTATCCTTCTATCCCTCCACCATCAGAACTGATGAAGCTTCTTGGATGAAGCTTCTCCTTCCTCAAGGAAAAAACAGTCCAGTTGCCCTTTGAAGAAAAAAGCAGCTTTGAGACAACTATGAGCTGGATGACTGAGACTCTCCACAAACAAGCCTCAAAACCTCTCCACCCTAGGCGGGTTTACACAGTTGTATTTATCATGGTCAGTAGTGAACATAATCCTGTCGTTTATATATTTCAGAGATTTGATCACTTATTTCTAAATCAAGGCCTCAAGGCAATGGGGACTTCTGGAGCTTGAGTCTCACCTCTAACTTCACAAACATTTCCTTCCTCTCTCACAGTCATTTTTCGCTGAGCGATTCTTTGCTTTGTTTGATTCTGATGAAAGTGGAACCATCAGCCTGGATGAGCTCCTGAAAACCTTAAAACTGCTGATCCATGGGAGTGAAACCGACAAGCTCCGATTCCTCTTTCAGGTCTATGATGTGGACGGTAAAATTCCAAACTGATGAATCCGATAACCTGTGTTTTATCAAAATGAGATTTTGTTTTTCAGGTCCTTGTATGGCTGCCAACAATTGTGCCTCATAGGAGGCTTCCAGTCCTCCATGGAAATGTATATGTCTGTATAGATGCAGACTTCTCATGATCCAGCAAGGAAGTCAACTGGCTTTGATCTCCTGCTGCATACTCTCCGTCCATTGATGACGACCTCTTCCTCCTCCTCCTCCTCCTCCTCCTCCTCCTCTCTCATAGGAACTTCTTAAATCTGACCTGTCATGGTAATTTAAACCAAGCCAAGTGGATTTGTTTTCTTTCTAGGTGGTGGCTCCATTGAACCCGATGAATTACGCATGGTCTTAAAATCATGTCTGAAAGAGAGCTCAATATCTGTTCCTGAACAGAAGCTGGATGATCTGACCATGGCTCTTTTTGAGTCAGCAGACTCCGATCACAGTGGATCCATAACCTTTGAGGAGCTCAGAGGGGAACTGCAGCGTTTTCCAGAAATCATGGAGAACTTAACAATAAGGTATTTTCAGTAGAATCAACAGCAGTCATTTCTGGTGAAGGACATTTTTAATAATTTTTAAATTATTTCTGGGTTTGTTATTGATTGTATTATGATATTAAAAAATTTGCTCCCAAGATGGCTCTACACTTATGATAGCTTTTTAAAGTAGAATGGTCATCCCAGCTATTTGGGGCGTGAGCCAATATTTTTCATTAGTCGCATACATTTTTCCAGTTTCTAGGATGGAGGGCATTTCAGAGCAAATACTCCTTAAAAGAAAAGGGAGAAGAGAAAGCAGAATTTAATACTTTGATTTTATTCAAACTTTTAAAATCCCTCAGCTTGGATATAAATATAGTGGCACAACTCTGTCACCTTAGAAAAGCATGGTTACATTGCCCAGGTATATTTTTATTTGTTCAGAGCTGCTCCTAATTAAGAGCTTTTAATAATATTTTAAAAAAGAAATGTACAAGTTTTTCTAATGTGGATCCACTTCTGGACATTATAAGTTATAATCTAAGCCAGGAAAGTTAGAAACATCCATTAAGATATCCAAATAAATGAATCATCCCTCTTTATATCTACCTGGAAGTCCAAAGGTAGCTTCTCACTTTGTTATGTAATTCAGTTCATTTTCTGGGTTAATCATGTTGGCAGCATTCATACAAGATGCTAACTTCACTATATATATTACAGCCCCTAAGAACATTAGTCAACCAGATTATGTGTGCCAGGAAAACATGGACTTTTATTAAATTTAATTAGTAAATTAAATTGTCTTAATTAGTAAGACTTCAGGAATGGCTACCTGCCCTGCACCCAGGAGAAGAGTGGCCTTTTGGCTTATTTCTGTTGAGTCTTCCTGTATCCCTCAGGATGCTGAAGAGCCCTGAATACCTTCACCAGCTCCTCTCTCCTTTCTCTTTCAGTGCTGCAACTTGGCTAAAGCCACCCACAGCTCCCCGGAAGAGCCACACCCCACCTATCTTGAGTCCTGTGTATTGGCACAACAACAAGAACAAACTTCTTCTGCTAGGCAGCTATGCCTGTGTGAACATTGTCCTCTTCATCTTGGCTGCCCTAAAACAGGCTGGTTCTGGTGTGTGGATCGTGGTGGCCAAAGGCTGTGGACAGTGCCTGAACTTCAACTGCGCATTCATATTGGTGAGGAACTGGGCTTCATCCCACATCCCAACCTGCCAGGGCCGTTCATGATCAGGGAAAGTTGGAGAACGACATTGCAACAGCTGTTCACTAGGAAATCCAAGCTTTGTTTTAAATTATGACATTTCAATAGCACTTTTCTGCTCAGAAGCCACCAGAGCATTGCATGCTTCGTTTTTTAAAGAATGATGAAATTTTTCCTAGGGATGGAGACATCTCTAACAGAACAGTCATTGATGAGCGGTTCTGGGGCAGGTGGTGTTTGGAAGTTTGAAAGGGCGCATGACAAAATGTCTTCAATGCAAAGTCACAGACATTGAACTATGTTTGCAATGGGTCAGAAAATACTCATTTTCTAACTCCACTATTTGCCTTCCGCCGGGTAGTCACCAGGACTGAAGGTTTCTTTCTCTTCTGATACCAAAGAGAATCAAGGCTGGGCAATCTCAAGTTTCTTTCTAATCTCCTCCTCTTCCTCTTCCTCTTCCTCTTCCTCTTCCTCTTCCTCTTTCAAGCCTCTGTTTCTCAGCCGTGGTAACTTTAAGAAGTATGGACTTCAACTCCCTGAAGGTTACCAAGGCTGACAAACATTGCTCTAAGCATGTATGTAACCATACTGTACTGCACAGTGGCTCAGCGGTTAAGGCCCTGGGCTTGTTGGCTGGAAAGCGGGCAGCCCAGGTTTGAGACCCGAGCGCCACGTGATGAGGTGAGCTCCCATTACTTGCCCCAGCTCCTGCCAACCTAGCAGTTTGAAAGCAGATGCAAGTAGATAAATAGGTACCATTTTGGTGGGAAGATAATAGCACTCCATGACGTCACGCTGGCCCCGTGATCATGGAAATGTCTTCGGACATCACTAGCTCAACGGCTTTGAAACAGAGATGAGCAGCACCCCTGGAGTTGGCAACGACAAGCAAAGTATAATCGGCAGGGACTCCTTTACCTCTTTTTTATACTATACTGTACTGCATTCCTTTCTCAAGATTATTTCTCTACTCTGCTGTAATATCTGAATTTATCAATTTATGGCACTCTCTCAGTTCAACTCATTTCTTCCCCTCCATCTGCCATCCCAGGTGTTGATGTTACGCCGATCTCTGACCTGGCTACGGACCACCTGGGTAGTCAGAGTTTTGCCCCTTGACCTGAATGTCACCCTGCATCAGCTGATGGGCTACATGGTGGGTGTTCTAACTACCCTTCACATGGGAACTCACATCATCAATTTTGGTAATTGCTGCTAAAAGTTTCTGTATTATGTAGCTTTTTTCTATTATTTAATTGCTTTAATTGCTAACCCAAAATACTTTATAAAACATATTACACGTTTAAAATGTAAATAGAAAAATAAATATGCCCAGTTCAAAAGCCACAGATGTCTAAAAACAACACAAATGTATGTAGTAACTGTGAGAGGGATCTCGGACTCCTAGTGCAGAGGTCCCCAACCTTTTGGGCACCAGGGACCAATTAGGTGGAGAGAGGTTTTTCCGCAGACCGGAGGGCGCGTGGTTTTGTGTGCTGCCTGCATCTTGTGGATGGGGCTCTCCTTGTTTGTGCGGCCCAGTTGCTGGCATGCTGCGGCCCGGTACTGGTCCACAGACTGGGGTTGGGGACCCTGTCCTAGTGGATAATCACTTAAATATGAGCCAGCAGTGTGCTGCAGCTGCCAAAAAAGCCAACACAATGCTAGGCTACATTAACAGAAAGATAGAATCAAGATCATGTGAAGTGTTAATACCATTTTAAAATGCCTTGGTAAGGCCACACTTGCGATACTGCATCCAGTTTTGGTCACTACGATGTAAAAAAGATGTTGAGACTCTAGAAAGAGTGCAGAGAAGAGCAACAAAGATGATCAGGGGACTGGAGGCTAAAAGATACAAGGAACAGTTGCTGGAATTGGGTCTGTCTAGTTTAATGAAGAGAAGGATGAGGGGGAACATGATAGCAGTCTTCCAATATTTAGGGGGCTGTCCCAAAGAAAGGGGGGGTCAAGCTGTTCTCCAAAGCGCCTGAAAGCAGCACAAGAAGCAACAGATGGAAACTAATCAAGGAGAGAAGCAACCTAGAACTAAGGAGAAATTTCCTGACAGAACAATTAACCAGTGGAACAACTTGCCTCCAGAAGTTGTGAATGCTCTGTTCCCTTGCCTATCTATACAATGTAACTGATGCCTGCTTGAAACCCAAAGTTGTGAATGTCATCACTTTAGCAAGGTTAAATAGGGCTGCGCTTTGGCTATATGATTATATCTTAAAATACTGGCTCTAAATAGTTTTTATAAAATATAAGCTAATCTATATTATGAAAAATTATAACGTATGCATTTATTATGTACCTCACACTTACATGCAAATTATCACCATAAAGCAAAAGACTATTTTAGGGAGTTACTTATCCAGTCTTTCCCTTCGCCATAGTGAGACTCTCTGAGGCCAAAGGAGGGTATCGTCTCTGGGAATACCTTTTCACCACCCGGCCTGGCATCGGATGGATCCATGGAACTGCCTCTCTCACAGGTCTCCTCCTGCAGCTTCTCCTCTCTCTGATGCTCGTGTGCTCCACTACCTTGGTCCGCAGGAGCGGTCATTTTGAGGTCATTTTCCTCCTCTTTCCCTTTCTTTCTTTCTTTGTTTATTTTCTCCTTTGCTGATCCTAAAAAAAGACTAAGCAACTGAGGGTGTTTGTGTGCAGTCACAGGGTACCTACATGGCCTCTAGCTTTGCCTCTCAGCAGCGGTGTTATGAAACCAAGGCGGTCTAGAAAAAAGAAGGACTAGGGGTGACATGATAGCTGTGGGCAAATAATGGAATTTTATTTCTGTTTATTTCTTTTAAAGCATTGGCCTAACTTCCTTTTTCCCTTCAAAATGTGCCCCTTCCCTTGTCACCAGCAGCTCTTCTACTGGACTCACCTTTCTTACATCCCCTTCTGGGCTTTACTGATTGTTCACGGTGCTAATTTTTGGAAGTGGTTTGTGATCCCTGGATCTCTCTTCCTTGGAGAGAAGGCCTTAGCAGCTGCTTTGTCACGTGTCGGTGGGCTGTATATTGTGGAAGTCAACCTTCTACCCTCCAAGGTGGGTTCCACAAACGGTAAAGTAAAAGGAAATGGGTATCAGCATGTATAACTTGCTGATGAGACTAGAAAAGGAACGATGGCTTCTGCCTAATGGCCCACTGAATCCTTAGCACAGTATGGCTGTGTCCCCATGTTATTTCTTTTGAAATCCAGGTGACTCATTTGGTGATTAAGAAGCCCCCCTTTTTCCACTATAAGCCTGGTGACTACGTGTACCTGAACATTCCGGTCATTGCCCGGTACGAGTGGCACCCCTTCACCATCAGCAGCGCTCCAGAGCAGCCAGGTAGGGGACTGACTGTCTGGAGGGCAGCCCAGGGCTTTGGTCTTGACAGGAACATCTGCAAGGGAGGAGGGTCCTCCAGGTCAAAAGCAGTGGCTCCCCTATTTCTGGACATTCCTGACCCTGCCTTCCCAGACTACCCAGGATGCTGAGGAACGGGATGTCTTGAATTCCCATGCCCATTGAGCTGCCCAGCCCCTCCTGTCCCATGGTGCTATGAAGGGCGACCCCAACCTGCATTTACCAGCATCACACTGTGTTGGAGCATCACCTGCAGTGGAGCTGTCCATTCTGGAGGAAGGGTTGCTAAAGCTGAGAGACTGTTACTTGTTACTTATGGTTTTGATGATTAGAAAATAAAATTATAGGAATAAGAGTAACATAGTGTAACTTTAGAGAGAGAGGTATATTTTGTATTTACCATTGCTATGAAGAATATTGGAAGCCACTTTATTTTTTCTTTCTTCAACTTTTTCTTCAATTTTTCTTTTCTTCCCCTTTTGTTTTTAATTTGTTCATGTTAGCTTTTATGTCTTGTTTAAACATTTTTATCAAAAATTATATATTAAAAAATTAAATATAGCCCTGGGAATTCTCAATGGTCCCTCAGCCAATGACCAACAGACTGAATCTCACTGAGTTTTCAAAATCAGCCCAGATCGGGCAATTGTTGCCACTTGCTTGGAATCTTTAAATTGAATCCTTGAACAAACTGGACACCAGTGTAGCTGCTGTTCATATAAGCAACAGCACCCTGGACCAACTGTAGCTTCTGAAGATGGTTTAAAGAAAGCCTGCTTAGAGCACATGGCAGTCATCCAGATATGAGGTCACTAGGGTGCATGCCCATCTGGTCAGATCTGACTGCTCAGAAATGGACATAGAAGAGATGGCACCAGCCTCAGGCAAACAGGGCTGGCCGGCTGCTGCTGACTGAGCTCAAGGTTCAAGACTGGATCTATTGAACCCCCAACATAAACCCTATCAGGGCAGCCCTTTTGCATTTGGCACAGGGAACCCCCAATGTCTGGATTATGCCTTCCAGGGATCTTGGATGAATGGAAAGCAGAGCGTTCAAAGGCCTGATTTATCCTTTCCCTTCACTGCTCTATGCCCTGCCCAGATCTTGCCACCTCCAGGAAACCGGTTCCAATCCATATTGTTACTTTATGCTAATCTCTGTGGTGCTTCAGCCTACTAATTTAACCAGGAAGGCTTCACTCAAGGATAATCTGCTCCTTCTCTTCAAAGAGACTATCTGGCTGCATGTTCGATCACTGGGGCAGTGGACCTACCGGTTGCACGAGTACTTCTGGAATTTTCAGGAGCCCTTTGATGACAAGCCTGAACTGTCAGCGGCCAAAAAGTCAAGGAACAAGAACAGACTCTCAAATTTTGTGCAGGTTTGGAGTTTAAAATACCTTTCCTCTCTACCTAGAAGTTTTTCTATTTTTTCTTGTTGCTGGGTGTCCGTGTTTCCATGTGTCCCATTTGCACACAGATAGAGCTTCCAGTCTCCCCAAGATGTCTGTCTGGGTGAAAAGTGTTCCAGTGGTGGTGGAAAGGAGTTGGCGGGGAGCAGGAGACAGGCACCTCAAACACTTTTTGTGCCGAAAATGAAAGTTTCTGGGGTCCATGATCTCGTGAGAGTTCAGGCACCCATTCTCTCATTGACTCTCCTCTCCCTTAAAGGCAAAGAAACCGCGGCAGAGAGGAGACAGATCTTTGCAAAGCGAGTCCAGCGTGGCAGGATGGGGAAGCGGGGGGGGGGAATTGTGGGGACTTGTGGGGAGTGGGGGGGAAGCAGTTGTGGGGAGTGGGGGAGGAAATAGGGTGAGAGAGCCTCTGCAGTAGTTCGTAAGGGCAAATGACTGCCGTGGTGCTGCAACATTCATAATTTTGGGACTTGCTCATAAACACCAGGGGTGCTTGTTGTGTAACTTTGCTTGTGACTCGGGCATTACGTGTAGTGTTAAGGAGAACATGTGATCGATCCCTACGACCGTGGCAGATGGAAGTGGAAGAAGGAATTGCAGCCCCAATTGCAGCTCTTAATTTGTCCCAGATGAAAACTGTCAGGATTGCACCCCTCCCTCGTCTTGTCAGAAGGTGGCCTGGGGCAAAGTCAATAACACTAACTGCTTTTTGTGCCACCTCATGAACTACAGGGAATCACATCTGGTGACCTCGCAGAATACAGGGGCTGGCTGCCTTTGGGGGCAGAGCGATCTGTGTATCTGAAGTAGTGGGGAGGTTGTGTCATGGTGTCAAACACGTGTTATTTTGAAGAAATCTCAGCTTGCTATGGATACCCCTGTGTAGAAATGGCTCTGGCCTCTAACAGCCACTCTGCAGGTCACTGGAGTATCTCTATGAACTCTTTTTCAGAAGTGTCTCTTTTGCTCCTCTGACTTGGACCTGCCGGTGGCAACCACTAAGGATGAGATGATCCAAATGGTATCATACACACCCATCCAGGATTGCATCATCACTGTAACAGACGAACCTGAAGAGGTGAGCATATAAACCAGGGAGCATAATTTTTGCCTACCTTTTTTGTTTTCTATTTCAAAGTATTTCAAAGCCCCAAGGCATTGACTACAGGGCATCAACTTGTTTTCTACCCAATATATATCTAATACTAACATAATAATGTTTTTTATCAGGTTTCTAGGAGGCCCACCAAGAATCATAGGTTCTGTAACATCAAGGTAAGTGTTCCCTCACTAAGCACCTGCACAGGTGGACTTCTCCCTGTCCCCGAGAAGGTGCTTTCTCAGTCTGATGGCTGGCAAGGAATGAAGGGCAATTGTGTACCAGGAGGAGGTTCTGATACTTGGGTTGTGGTTGCAGTTTGCAGAATTCAAGAAGAGCGCCATTAGGGAGAGGAGCTGTAGACATTTATGGGTAAAAGAGGTGGGATTTGAAATGGAAAGAGGGAGCCCAGCCCCTTCAATGTCTGGAAAAAACACAACTGATGGAAGATTATATTTTTCTGCAACATTTGTCCCATTAAAAAGGTAGCTCCGTACAAAGGTTTTGCAAATTTCAAGCTTCTTTGCAAAAGGCCGTAAACTCAGCAAGAATGTAATGCCGAGGACTAGGAAACACGTCCCTTTTCATGAATCAAACAGCACAATATTCCCTTGCTTAACCCAGACATGTTCGCTGACTCCGTGGGGCTGGTGTGAAGTGTTGAAATCTCCTGGTAGAGATCTAGTCAAGACAGGGATCGCCCTAGCAGCTGCAGTGATCTAAATACATTATTCCCATGAGATTTCATCAGCTCATTTCTATCCTGCTACCAAAATAACCTACGGCAGAACGAAAAGCAGTTGTCTGGCAACCAGAGGTCGCAGGCTGGTTTGGCTGAACAATGGGAATTAATTTCTTCTCTATTTGGAGTGAGAACCAGGGGAAACCTGGTTCTCACCTGCTATCATCTCTGCCAAATCAGGGGGATTCCTGTGATTTTGTCATTCCTGCTTGCCCAGTGTCATGAATTAAAGAACTTACAACACAAACAAACAGTGTGTGTGTGCGCGCGCATGTGTGGAATCTGTGCCTCCAGATGAGCATTAAAAAGACTTGTGGTGCGTCTGACTCTGTAAAGTTTGGCCTACATCCAGAACTCTGGCTTCAAGGGTAAGTTGTAAGGAAACAAGCCACCCTTGCCAAGCCCAGAGTCAAAACACCGCAGCTCCTTTTCCCCTCCTCTCTTCAGTGTTATATTGATGGTCCCTATGGCTCCTCCACGCGCCAGATCTTCTCTTCGGAGCATGCAGTGTTGATCGCGGCAGGAATAGGGATCACCCCTTTTGCCTCCATTCTGCAAAGCATCATGTTCAGGTTAGTCTGCCAGAGATGAGGGCCAAATGCTGTGCCAGGAAGTGTCTCTGTGGAGAGTCTCAGGAATCCAGGTCACGGTTGTCCCAAAGGTGTTTTTTCAAAAGACAACTGGACTTTGTTTTTTCCCTAAAAAAAGGGGGGGAAAAACAAAGTCCAGTTGCCTTTTGAAAAAGCACTTTTGGGGCTGTACCAGGATGTTGTTTTCACAAGAGCTCTTTGTTTTGGTTGACTTTTTGGGTTTTAATTGAAAGCTTGCATGCTGCTTTTCCAAACATGCTTAATATAAATTTAAAAAATAGCAGCACTTTTAAACAATTGGGATTAATTTTCAGGCTACCGTAGTAAGTAAACAGGCATTTAATAGCAGCTGAACAAAAACGTATTGAAAGCATTTATTAACAGACTAGCAGAGTTATTCTACCTGCCCCTCTTCTTTGTGGCAGCCCCTCAAATATTGGAACACTGCTATCATGTCACCCCTAGTCCTTCTTTTCATTAGAATACACGTACCCAATTCCTGCAACTGTTCTTTGTATGTTTTAGCCTTCAGCCCCCTAATCATCTTTGCAGCTCTTCTCTGTACTCTTTCCAGAGTCTCAACATCTTTTTTACAATATGGTGACCAAGACTGGATGCAGTATTCCAAGTGTGGCCTTACCAAGGCTTTATAAAGGGGTACTAATGCTTCATGTGATCTTGATTCTATCCTTCTGTTAATGCAGCATAGGATTGCATTGGCTTTTTTGGCGTCTGCAGCACGTTGTTGACTCATATTGAAGTGATTGTCCATTTGGACTCCAAGATTCCTCTCGGAGGCTTTGCTATTAAGTCAAATTTCACCTATTCTGTGCATTTGGTTCTTTCTTTCTTTCTTTCTTTCTTTCTTTCTTTCTTTCTTTCTTTCTTTCTTTCTTTCTTTCTTTCTTTCTTTCTCTCTCTCTCTCTCTCTCTCTCTCTCTCTTTCTTTCTTTCTCTCTTTTCTTCCTTCCTTCCTTCCTTCTCTCTCTCTCTCTCTTTTTGATTCCATTCATTTCTCTTCCTAGGCATCGTATGCAAAAACAAGCCTCCTGCAGCCAGAGTAATTCTTTGGATAAGAATATGAAACTTCAGAAGGTGAGATGTAAATAAATAAAATGATAGCAACCCCAACTGGGATGGCAACTTGGTTGTTAAGCAAACTGGTTGCTAAGTGAAACTGCTCCTGTGCTTACAATTTTCTTTCAGTTTTCCTTTACTTCACAGATTTGTGTGATAAATGAGAAGATTGTTCCTAAAGTTACCATCATAACTGCAAATGGTCGCTAGAAAAAGGGAGTCATTATACGGGGACTACTGTACTTTCTTTTCTCCAGGTAGACTTTGTTTGGATCAATCGAGACCAAAAATCCTTTGAGTGGTTCGTCAGCCTGCTTACCCAACTGGAAGCCATGCAAGAGAGCGAAGAGCCAAAGGGTGGGTGCCTCCTTCCTCCTCCTCTTTGTCCGCCCCCATCCCAAACTGGGCCCTTTGGGAGGCTTCTCCAGCTTTAAGACCGGACAAAATTGAGGCCGTGACAAAATCCAAACAGAAACAGTTTTATTCCATTTTTTCTTTCCAGAATAGCCCGAGGCAGGCTCAGGGGTGAAATACCCCCTCTTCCCTTTAGGCAAGCCTTCTCTTTTTGAACTTTATATCAAACATCTTTGATTTCAGCACAAATGCATGGGTGCTTTTTGAAAGTGCATGCACCCTCCTCCCCAGAGCTTTTCTACATGAATGGAAATATTGTCTCAATCAATCAGTCCCACAGCGGATTTAACACCTGGGGATTGGCCCGTTTGAACTGACCGGATGAACTATTGGGGTGGGGTTTGCTTTTTGCTCCTTTAACCTATTGATTTGAGCGGGAAACCCTCAGATCCTGCCTTCTATGCCTGCTGTCAACTTCTCCTAATAAAAGTTCCTTTTGGGATGACTCCATTCCAAGAGTTCTGCTTTCTTGGGAAGAGGTTTTGAAGTGGGTCCTTACAGCCATCTTCTCTCTTAAGTGGACCTACTGTTTCCTTGACTTTTTTCTTGTTATTTATATGTTGACAGAAACTTTTTTTTATTATCTTTGACTTTTGTTGCAAGTCTTTGTATATTCTGAACCTTTGCGTTCCTGACTTCATCTTTGCAGATTCAGGCTATGTTCTGATATTCTGCCTCAGTTATGTGTCCCTTTTTCCGTTTTTTTGTGCTTGTCCCTTTTGTCTTTCAGTTTATCAGAGAGATCTTTGTGCAACCATTCTGCTTTCTTCTTGGATTTTTTGTTTTTTTCAGTGGTATTGTGCTGCGCCGGGCTTTTATAATCATATTTTTCAGAGTTTCCCATTTTTCTTAAACTGTTTTCCCTTTTAGGATTAGGTTCTGCCCATTGGGTAAATAGGTTTTATAGATAGTCTTGTTGATACATCTTCTCATCAATGCTGAAGACATTAAGTTCAAGAAAGGGGCCATGTTACGGTCTGCTAAATCTGGTTTTCCAATTCCCAGCCCGTTTCCTGGAGATGCATTTGTACATGACCTCAGCACTTAACAAGAGTGACATGAAGGCTGTTGGCCTGCAGATGGCCTTGGATCTACTAGCAAAAAAAGAGAAGAAAGACTCAATCACAGGCCTCAGGACGAGAACAAAGCCTGGGAGGCCAGACTGGAAAGAGGTGGGTTTTTCCTCTAAACCACACCTAAAAACATGTAGTCATTTTGTAGCCCAGTCCAGATTGTAGCTTGGTTAGAGAAAGTCTTTCCTGCAGTTGGTTTTATGGCCAGACACCACTCTCTAGATGTCCAGACAAAAGCACTTAATGACAAGCAACACAGGGGCAAGACAAGATAACGTCTTCCCAACCAATAAGCAACAGCAAGCATCTTTTATACCCTTGAGCAAGCAGTAAGAAAGATTAATAGAGCAATCAACAAGAGGCCTACACATCTGGCACCAGTTCCTACCTATCCATAGTCCAAGGACAGGGAGAGGTCTGTTCTAGTTTCAGATGGAGTTGCTTAAGCTATCTGGATTTTTCCCCCTCCCTCGGACACAAGGTGCCATGAGAAAGAGGGGTAACATCCTGGGCTGCTGGGGAGCTAAAACCTATCCTGAATCTTAGTGGAGCTGCATTATTCTCTGCAAACAAATCTCTGGTCACATCAGTCAAGGGGGTGGCAGCTCCTGTAGGCCTTTAGATCTCAGCATTCTTTTTTCAGGGGGCAGGTCAGCGGTTGGAGAGGAAGGGTTACAGCAGTCCACTCTTCCGAAATTGCTACTATCCAAGGAATCACACCAACCTCTGAAAATATATAGACCCTATTTGTGCACACTTTACATCCCGTGGCATCTTCTTCCTTTGCTATTGCCAAGTTGAAGGCTATCCTTTTGGGGCAGTGGCCATATTTAGAGCATGAGAACGTACGTTGGATATCCCTTCTCCAAAGGATTGCTGTGATAAGCAATTGTAGCCTTAATACAAGCAAAAGGATACAAAAAACTCTATGATACCCTGCCCCACATTTTGCAGCTTACATAGAATAGTCATTCTGGATAATGTTTTATAGTCATAAAACTAATTTGGCACAATCATAACAGGGCACCATAGAGTTTTCAGTATCACTTTGGGGCCACTATAAATGTTATCTCAAGAAAGGACGACTGTAGGTCAAGAACATTTGTCATCTGTACTTAGATATTCTTAAGGATCTTCTTTTACTTACATTCAGTTCACAAAGACTATGGGAGATTTTTAACATCCACATATAACTGCTAGATAAGGTCACGGAGAATGGAATGAAGTGTTCTCGGTGGAAGGTATTCTATTCTGCTCATCTGGTGCATCACGTCAGTTGGGTCCGATCTTGGAATGAGGATCAACAAAGTGAAACTGTGCCCAGACAAAATGGAATAATGACTACTAGAAGCTTTAAGCAGAAAAGAGAAGTTTATGTCTTCAGATGGAGTCGCTTTCCCAAGACAGATTGATGGAGATGAAAAGTCCAATCTCAAGCATCAGGAATCTGAGAATTATAAAATTTTATAAAAAAAAAAAAAAAAAAAAAAAGGAATCTGAGAATTAAAACAGAACCTTTCCTGAGCTCTTACTGAGAAAGAGGAGATATATAGACTTATAGATAGGCAGGCTTAGAGGCCGATTGGAATGCCACTGAGCAATGTGTCAATTGCTATCAAAAAGAAGGCAGAAAGAGACAATGCATTTCAGCTGCTGATGGCTTTTTCTCTCTTTCTCAGCTCTTTCAGAAAATTGACAAAGAAGACAAAGGAAAAGCCCAGGTTTTCTTTTGTGGCTCTCCAGCTCTTGCCAAGGTCCTCAAAGCTCACTGTGAACAGTTCAGCTTTCCCTTCTTCAGGGAAAACTTCTAGCTGTAAGATGGACCAGTCTGGCTTGTTTTTAATGGCTTGTTTTTAATGAACTCAAATATTCTCTTGTTTTTGTCCTTTGTCATTATAGTAAGTTGCATAGTCAGCCCAATGTTTAGACTAGATTTGGCATTTTTATCCACCCTATCAAGTTCTTCCCAAGGACCTGGGACAGGCAGATGTTGTTTTATGGTGTTAAATAAAAATCATTATCATATATAATTATTATATTACACGATGATGACAACGATGATGATGATGATGATGATGATGATGGAAATATGTACAAGGTTTCCATAGAGCTGGTAAGAATCTCTTTGCTTGCTTGCTTATTTAATACAAGTCTCTTTTGCTTTAACTAACTCCATACAAAGCAGCAAGTAAAGTAACATGTGGAAATAAATGTAGAATAATAGCAACAAAAGTATTAAGTCTAATGCATTATGAACAACTGACAATGCATCAAAATAAAGAATACTGCAAAAAATCTCCTCTAAGGTTCTTTCTCCACTTGCTTTTAATCATGAGACAGTCACTGGAAATCTTTTTTTTCCAGGTTTTTGGGCACTCGGTCTCTAAAAGGTTCGCCATCCCTGGTATATGTTTTTGAGCTTGGCTTTCTCCCCTCCCTTCTATTTCTTTCAACCAGAAGAGGGCGCTCCAACATAAATGTTTAAAGTTAAATTCAAACACCTTTTTTTCAATTGTGCCGCCCCGCCCCCTACTCTCTGCGATTGGCAAACGGCTACTTCTGCTGCACCGCCATTGGCCCCCTCTGGACTCCGCTCGAAAGAGAGGAACGGCTTTGCCATTGGTTTCGGGGGCGCGGCGCGGCGGCGATTGGACGGCGCCCTGCAGAGGCCCTCCCACCGAGGCGCTCTCGCGGGAAGTCGGCGAGAAGAGAGGAGTCGCTTTCCTCCGTGCCGAGCTGGCTGCGACTGGCGGCCCGACGGAGAGGCCGGCGTGAGGGGGGGGGGAGCGAGCCGGGCTTCCCGAGCGCGTCCGAGAGGGAGGGGCTCTGCTCATCGCCGGGGGCGGGGCCCGCGTTGCCAGGGAGACGGAGGCGCGCCGGCCAGGGCCTGCTCCGCCCGGCCTCCGCTGGGCTCCCGGCTCTCTCGCGCTTCCCCTGAGGCTGCCGCCCCTGCTACGGCGAGGACCGGCTGAGCACCTCGGAGCGAGGCGGGCGGCCTTGGAGCTGCCGGCGGGCGCGCGGGAGGGCCGGGCTGCCCTGGGAGCCCCCGTGCGCGCCGAAGAAGGAAGGCCTCGCCGCCCGGGGCCCGCTCGGCGGGGGGGGGGGGCTTCTCGGGCGCTGAGATGCGACGGAGGCGGCCGTCGCGCGCTGTGGGCGGACTGGAGGCCGGGGCCCGCGGCCGGTTGCGCCTTGGCGGCGTCCTGTGACGGTGCCCGGAGGGCGGCTGAGGGGCCGCCGGAGACCGACTTCCTCCCGCCGCGCCCTTGACCCGCCGGCCGATCCCGCGGAGCTTCGCCCCAGAGACGCCCGGCGGCGCCGCCGCTCCCCCTTCCCGCTGCGGCTTCTGCGCGGCGACCGCTTGAAGCAGCCCGGCTCAGCCCGAGGCCCTGGAGGTGGGTTTCCTCGCTGCCTCGGGAGGCGACAGTCGGAGGAGGAAAGACCCCCCGCCCTTCCCTCCCTGATGGCTGGAGCCGGTGTGTGGCCTGCCAGGCTCTCCTCCGGGGCCCTGGGATGGAGGCTGGACGGCCGTCTGTAACTCCTAACGAAGGAGCCAAGGCTGCTTTAGACAGAGACGGGCTCTTGCCAGAGGAGCAGGGGGCTTTACTGGCTCTTTATTGCTAACAGCCGGGGGTAGGCAACCCGGGCTCTTTTATGACTCATAGCTGCCTCAGGAATTCTGGGAGTTGAAGTCCAGGAGTCATTGAAAAAGCCAAGGCTGCCTACCCCTGTGCTAGACCTTCTTGGGCAGGCACAGAGGTCCCATTTGCTGCAGCACGCAATAGAGTGGCTAAACTACCTCAGCCAGCTTCCCTCCCTTCTGCCATACTTTTCAGATGAGCAGCTAGTTGGAAATGTTAAGCTGCATAGGCTCATTTTCAAGAGCAGTGCTATCTGTGCATTGTCGGTACCGCAGACTGGGCATCTGAGGCTGCGGCAGTTTCTTGAGGTTTGTGTGAATGATGCAGCCTTGGCAAACAGCTGCAGAGACACAACAGGCTTGAGTCTGCTACTACAGTATGGCGAAAAAGATTTTCTGCCATCTGCTTCCATACTGTGGATTGTTTATTTGTAGAGCGTAAACTGCAAAGGCCTGTAGTGGTTAGCAGCTGGCTGATAGCCCAGAAAGATGCAAAGCTGGTGTAGTAGTGCTTGGCAGTAATTTGGGGGAAACAGTTATCCCTGAGCTCTTTTTATTATCAAATACATACTTTGACAAAGATACAATATTTGCATTTTACAATGTTGATTCTGTCCAAATATTCCCCCAGGGACTGGGTGGATACATGCGCACGCGGGCACACACATGTACACACAACTGCTTTCAGGTCAGTTTTGATTCCCGGTGATTGACTGGACTAGTCACTGCAGTTTTCTTAAGGTTTTTTTTTTGAAGTAGTTTACCATTGCCTCCTTCCTAGGACTCTGAGACAGTGACTGGCCCAAGGTCATGGCTAACTTTATGTCATAGGGAGGACTAGAACTTACTCTTGCGCAGGGGTCTTCAAACTTGGCCCTTTTATGACTTGTGGACTTCAACTCCCAGAATTCCTCAGCCAGACACGTGTGAACTGCTCTTGCGGTTCATTTTCCCTGGTACTTGTTTTTCTTCTTGCTATGTTAAGTTTGGATTCAGACCTCTGCCTTTACTGGGAGTTCTTTGTGTTCAGGGATGCCTCTAGACTCTGTAATTCCTCTTTTAGTAGTCCAATTAATTTACATTTGATGCAAGTATTATTTGAATTCTCCCTAGGCAGGAATACACACACGGCACAGATTTTGCAAAACGTTTTCTCTATAACTTAGTTATTGTCCACGTAAATGCTCCTAGTAAGTTCAAGAACGGTTAGTCTTTTGCTCCCTCTTGTGGCTAATGTTGAAATTAATACTGTAACCTTTGGTTCCCTTCATTCTTTTTAAAATATATATTTTTATTTAAAAATGAAAAAAACTTTAAAAAAAAAAACAGTGTGCGTGCTCTTTCCCCAAGAGCGATCAGCTGGGGCTCGGCACTCTTCTGGTTGCATATTGTTTCATGTGCCCAATCTGCTCTTTCACGCCGACTTTTAATTGAATTTAACTTTTATTTTAGGTATGGTATGAATATGCGTTGCTTAGCAGCTCGGGTGAACTATAAGACTTTGATTGTCATCTGCATTTTCTTCTCCTTGATTACCATCCTGCTGTGGAATCGATGCACCAGTGGAAAAATATCACCTTTCCCGCATGACTCGAGCGACGGTGTGAAAGCAGGGGGAACAGAGAAGCGCGTGGCTGCATCAGAGAGCGGCCAGTGTGTGAACAGAGCAGCTAAGCAGCAGAGTGAGGAAGCGTCGCCCCAGGAGCAGCAGAAGGCTCCCCCCATCGCTGGGGGCTTCCATGGCAACAAAATCTTAGGGCTGAAATACGAAGAAATTGACTGTCTAATCAACGATGAGCACACCATTAAAGGCAGGAGGGAAGGGAGTGAGGTCTTTCTGCCTTTCTCGTGGGTGGAGAAATACTTTGAGGTTTATGGGAAACTTGCCCAATACGATGGCTACGACCGGTTTGAGTTCTCCCATAGTTACTCCAAAGTATACGCCCAGAGAGCCCCCTACCATCCAGACGGCGTCTTTATGTCATTTGAGGGCTATAATGTGGAAGTCCGGGACAGAGTGAAATGCATCAGTGGGGTTGAAGGTTTGTTATTTTTATTCAAAATACGTCAAGATTTATGAGGATAGCTAAATTTTGATTCAATGCTTATATTAAAACTTTAAAACTAGAGGTTCCTTTCAGTATTGGAAGCTGAAAGAAATAACCCACCAAAAGGTTTTGTCCTTTATTTCAAAAATCAAGATGGATTTTAATCAGAAATTTAATGAACTAGTTGAGGTTCATGTTAATTATATTGTTTTTGTTCCATAGTGAAACAGAATAAACATGACCTTTGAGAACACAATAAATTTACAACGGCATCCATGATATAAAATTAAACATAAAAAATCAAGCCATAGGTTTTATCCTCCATTGGCTCTCTAGCGCCCTCCAGTGTCTAAAAGCCAATAACGGAGAGAAGGAAACCTCTCTTTGGGGGGGGGGAGGGTGTTCCCTGATGCAAGCACACAGGAAAGAAGTCGTAATTGGGTTAAGCCGATGTTTCTCAACCCTGGCGAATTTTAATTCAGGTGGACTTCTATGCCAAACTCTGGCATAGACTTCTGGGAGTTGAAGTCCACATGACTTAAAGTTGCCAAGGTTGAGAAACATTGCGTTAAGCCCTCCCAACTGCGTTGGATAGTATCCCTTGGTATTTGCGTAGTTGGGTAGAAATAGGCTACACATCTGTCAAGGCTTAAATACAGAAAATTCCAGTTTAGCATTATTATTTGAAACCTTTAGAAATCCACACTGAGCAGTATCTTTATTCTACCAACTGGTGCAGTACCTGTGAGGTTTTAACATTCTCCAGAAATGTTAGTCAGACGAGGGTAAACAAAAACAGGAAATATGCCTGTTTTGAAATTACAGAAACAGATCAAGCATCCCTAGACGCCACATTGGAATGTTCCAGGAGAAAAATGGCCAGTTTGAAGAAACGCTGGGATGTTTCAGGGATAAAAGCTACCCTGGAGTTTGGCACAGAGATGTATGAAATGTTCTCTTATGTTTCAGGTGTGCCGCTTTCCACGCAATGGGGACCTCAAGGCTACTTTTACCCCATCCAGATTGCCCAATATGGGCTCAGCCATTACAGCAAAAATCTGACTGAGAAACCTCCCCATGTTGAAGTGTATGAAACGGCAGAAGAGAGGGAGCAGGGCAGTCAACCGGGCAAATGGATGGTTCCGAAAGGCTGTTTTGTCACAACAATGCAGGACAAATCCAGATTCACAAATGTCAAGCAGTTTGTTGTTCCTGGTAAGTCAATGTAAGGCAAGTGGACAGCAAGTTGCCTTTCCTTTTATGTAAAATTCGCCATTCCTGGTTCATGACTCCCATTCTGGAGACCCAGAAGACACGAGGAATGTACACAGTTTTAGTCAATGTACCTGGACGTCGCTTCCCACCCTCACCCCACTGTTTCCAAATAGTTGAACTGTCATGAGATTGGTGTGTGTGCACAAAAACTCACTTGAGACTACCAAAATCTTCCAATTTGAATGTCCCTGATTTAGCATTGTACATACCTGGTTCCAAACTAACACCATGTTGAGGAAGTCACATGGAGCCTGATTTCATTGTGGCCTGGACAGCATTCACCATAACACCCTGGTTGACCAAGTGTTGTAGGAAGAATGTCACTGTTCCAGAAATGCCTCCTCATGATAATATTGAGCTGGGCAGAATAGAGGGAGGGAGCAGTGCCTGATCAGATAGAGCTGGGGGGGGGGAGAGATGGAAAGGAGGCAGGCAGGAAAGAAGAGCTTTGGGGTGTTAAATTGAGAAAGGAACAGGTGGCACCTAAAAAATGTGAGCAACAAGCATTGATGAGGCTGGGAAAGGCCTCAAAAGCCAGAGACACTCATTTGAGCTGTGAGTTGGAAATTTCTAATTGATTTCTACCAATAGGGATATTGCTGCCAGATTTAGCTTTATAAAGCACAAACTTTTGGCCTGACCTTTCTTCATGTTTTTAATGTGTAATAATATTGCTGGTCTATGACCATAATAAAGTTATTATTATTATTATTATTAATGTGTAATAATGAAGGGATTCAAGCTGATATATTTATTTCACCCTATCGATTGTGATTCCTTGGGCATTTGCTAAAACATGCATCTTGGCTGATCAGCTAATTGAGGGAACTACTTTGATGGGTCAGTTCTTCAGTACACAGAAAAAACCCTTACACTTTGCTTCCTGACCATCTCCGTATTTCTTCATTTGTTTCCCTTCAGAAAACTCCGAGGGAGCATCTCTCCAGCTGGGGAACACAAAAGATTTTGTCATTTCTTTTGACCTTAGATTATTAACAAACGGGAGCGTTTCCGTGGTTCTTGAGACAACAGAGAAGAACCAACTGTTTACGGTGCATTATGTCTCCAATTCTCAATTGATTGCTTTTAAAGACAAAGACATTTTCTATGGAATCGGGGCCAGGACCAGTTGGAGCACAATCACACGAGATCTTGTAACTGATTTAAGAAAGGGTGTTGGACTCTCTAACACAAAAGTGGTCAAACAGACCAAAATTATGCCCAAAAGAGTGGTGAGGCTGACCGTGAAGGGAAAGGGCTTCATAGACAACATCACAATTTCAACCACTGCCCACATGGCAGCCTTTTTTGCTGCCAGTGATTGGTTGGTGAGGAACCAGGATGAAAAGGGTGGCTGGCCAATCATGGTAACTCGGAAACTAGGGGAAGGATTTAAGTCTTTGGATCCAGGTTGGTACTCTGCCATGGCACAAGGACAGGCGATTTCCACCTTGGTTAGGGCTTACTTGTTGACAAAGGACCATACCTTCCTCAGTTCAGCTTTGCGGGCAACAGCCCCTTACAAGCTCCTGTCGGAGCAGCACGGCGTGAGGGCTGTCTTCATGAACCAGTACGACTGGTACGAGGAGTATCCAACCTCACCCAGCTCCTTTGTTTTAAACGGATTCATGTATTCTCTAATTGGGTTATATGACTTAAAGGAGACAGCTGCTGAGAAGCTAGGAAAAGAAGCAAAGCTCCTGTACGACAGGGGCATGGACTCCTTAAAGGCGATGCTCCCCCTCTACGACACGGGGTCAGGAACGATCTATGACCTTCGCCACTTCCTCCTCGGCACAGCTCCCAATTTGGCCCGGTGGGATTATCATACCACCCACATCAATCAGCTCCAACTGCTGGGCACCATAGACGAGGCCCCCGTGTTTAAAGAGTTTGTCAGGCGATGGAAGAGCTACCTGAAGGGCAGCAGGGCAAAGCACAATTAAGCTGAGCTGATAACCAAAACCACATTTCCTTGGTCTGCTGTGCTTGGGAACGGCCATCTTTAAGTAGAGCAGCGGACCTCTTGAACAATGGTGTCTGGGGGGGTTGTGCGTGTGTGTATGTGTATGCTGGGTTTTTTTTTTTAAATGATTTCCTTGAAACCCCTTTATAATCAATTGCATTCCAGAGGATAAATACTTTAGATTTGGAGATGGCATTAGAGCAGGCATCCAATGATTGGACTGAATCAAAACTTAACTGAACTCGTTTATTTATCACAGTGATCCATGATACTCAATGCAGAATATAATGTATACTTCTGATTTCCCCCCTTCTTTTAAGAGAAATTCTTTATAGACTCCCTATTTTGTTGCCTGGAATTTTGCAGAAAAATGAGAATCCATTTTCCCTTTCCTTAAAAAGAAACAGGTTTTTTTTTAAAGTAGCTTTATTGTATTGCTTGTATTTTCCAGATTGGTTGGTATGTTATTTTTTCCCTTGTGGAAAAAAATACCACAATGTTTTGGTTTCTGTATTGAGGGATAAATCCAGTAGTGATTTTGTTAATTCTTTTTAAAATCTCTTGGGGAAGAGACTTCTCCAGGAATGTTGGTGAAGCTCCTTGGAAGCAGAAGGAGCTGTAGAAGGTGCACCCGGTGCTTGCCCACTTCTCAATTGCCTCCTGTGAGGTTTGCACCAGAGGTTCTTGGTGGGATGGTGTCCATCTGTCCATTTGAATGTTTTGTTCTTCGAGCACAACTACAAGCAGGATGAGTTGATTGCACAAATATTGTAGCCATTTTGATTGTGTCTCCCTTGCCTTGATCAGCATTCTTCCACTGAATTTTGATCCTGTTACTCTTTTTCATGTAACACCGTTTGGGTTTTTTTGTATGTAAATAGTTTAATTTCTTGAGAAATTTGAACTGTTTTCTTTCAGGCTTGTATTGGTTGAAATACAATGTATATTATTTGGAAAAATAATTCTCTGATTTTGTTAGAATGTCTGAAATACAACAAGCAGTTTGCTTGTTTTCTTTTTGCAGCCACTCTTGATCATGAAAGTGAGTTGAATGTTTCTGTACTTTTTAAAATTACATAATATGAATCAGATATTCATACTACTTGTTCTACATTTTTCTCCTGCCTAGCCGATTTTCTAAACAATGCTAGCTACTTGGGGACTGTTATTTAAATTTCTGTTTCTAAATTCTGCCTAAGGACACGTTCTTGAAAAATTTCCATGGATATCTGGAATTTGTCATTGTATTGTCAGAGCAGTTCTGTGAAACTCACATGTATCTGTGTAGATATTCTGAATCGTAGAGTAACCTCTGTTTTCTCTAAGCAGACTGATGGGGCTTCCATCAGAAAGAGAGTTATGTGAGTTATGCCATCTCTGTCGCAAAATGCCATTTTCGCACTTGAAATTCTTCTCAATCTGCATCTTGCTTATAAGCAGCTTTTCTGTGTTTGACTGTTTCTATATAGCTGATAGAAAGTGAATATATAAATGATTTATTCCTATAAATCATGCTGCCTGCCTAAGAATCAGCTCAGAGGGTCAGCTTTTTTCATAGAAGTTAAAATGTCACTGGATGATATTTTAGCAGATCAGCTAATCTAATTCCGTTTATAAGCAATTCACAATCCTGTCTAAAAGCTTTGTGAGCCTCAGTTCTCATGCAGCACAACCAGATACTGTACATTGCAAAAACAATTTCTTTTCCTTCCCATATTGCAAAATGTACAGAAATAATAAAAGGTATATTTTAGTATTTTAAAGCTTTGAACACGTTCTGACATTTCATTTTTTTTCATATATATTATAGCATCAACCTCTCTGTTAAAGAGCTGTTGGGATCTTTTGATTTCAGAATCCTTCCCAATGTTCATCTTTTCCCATGATAACATGCCTCATTTCAAACTTTTTCATTTTTAGAAGTAACTTTGCAGCCCTCCAACTATCAAGCCTCTTGATTTTTAAGAATCAGAGAGAGAGAGAGAGAGAGAGCTGTGTCTGTCTGAAGATGCAAACTTCTGAAATCTTGCATGTAGTTCTTGGAGCAGAGAATTTGGGAGGAAGAATATGTAGACTGCAAAGGGGAAGCTGTGGGTGTCTTATGTACACAGAACTTCAGAGAATGAAAATAACTTCATACTGTTGATGGAATAGACATGTAAGTTAATATGTTCTTATTAAGATGGGTAGAAAGGGTAATAACATTTTCTTATGGACAGGATCAAACAATTGTGTTCCAGAAACAGTTTCCATCTGTTTGGCAGCCAGTCATCCCAGTTTCCCCACTACTTTGTCACTCCTCCCACCCGTCTAGTTCTGTCCAGAAGAAAGCTATCCCATCCCCTGCATGGAACATTGATTGCTGCTGGGTTAAATAGTTAGAGAGCTAACTATTTGATGAGATTTGGAAATGCTCACCCTCATTGTGATACCAAAAAAGGACATAGGACGTTTTCCCAACAACTGATTATGTATATATCCAAGCAATATATGAATTTCCCCTTATTTTTGCAGTTGGTGGCCATTTGTATTTGAAGCAGTGTGTGCAGATTTCTTGATTGTACCGCTTTGTTGATTTGTTAGTGCCTTAACTCTCGTGTTCATAACTTTCTCATGCAGTAAGAACACCGGCATTGCTCATTCTGTGGCTCCCTCATGCAAGCATCCTTAGGGTATCCAGGCTTGTAGGTCTTCGCCCATTGCGATAATAGTCAACCATGGCACACTGGCTCCTTTACAGTCTCTTGTCAGAGAGAAACCTAAAATTCCCCTGAAAATTTCAATAGGTTGAAATAGCTAGAAGATGACAAAGATCAGAGGCAGCTGTTGGCAAGCTGCACTGACTATGAGCAGGAATCACCATGTATGATGGGAGAGATTCACCTTAGATGGCGGTGTCATCTGAATGTTGTATTACCACTCCTGACACACTTGATTTGTTACACTTGTCAATCTTTATAAAATTGATAACTAGTTCGGTAATGCTTGTATGATGCAGTCAGCCGTTCACCTCTTCCTGCTTTGGATTTGACCTTGTCATCAATGGCTTTTGTGAATTATAGATGGTGGCAGTCACGGGAAGCCACTTGGTCTCCTTGCTTAAGAAATGTCATGTCTGCATTAGGCCTCATAGTTATATAACAAAAGGGTGTATGATAAGGAATTTCAGAAGGCAAAGTAAAATGTAAAAAACAGAGGGGAAGTTATAGGAAAGCCAGAACAGAATAATTTCAGGAACAAGGATTATGCACTTGTGGTTTCAGAGCTTGCAACTGCTCCTGTTTGCATTGTTGTACAGAGAGGTTTGCACTGTGTTTAAGGAGACAGCGGCTCAAGCACAACCATCGGCATGTGGCCGTTTCCGGTGCCATTCTCAGTGATTGACTGCCAAGCAGGTGCTTCATCCTCCTGGTTCTTGTGTGTTCCTTTTGTTTTTATTTCCTTTACATACAGGATTTACACAAATATGCAATAAATTGTTTACAGGATGCCCTTTGAAGGGCAATGAATCCTTTGTATAATTGTACAGACTTTGTGGTTTAAGCACAATGTGCACAGGCTAGTTTTCTATATGGCAGGACATGAATTTTTTTGCAGTAGAAATTATCAAGATATATGGAATTGACTTTGTCCTTCATGTAAAATTGCTTTATAAAATAAAATAAAGGTTTTTAATGTCTTATTGTCCTTTGGTGTGTCTACTAATTGTACTGCAGTTGTTTTCATAATGTAAGAGTGTCAGAAAATAACTTTGGGTCTGGATGCAACAACCTACTTCAAGATGTGGTCAGACACTGTTGGATTTTTTCAGTATAATTAAGCAGGAAGATTGCACAGCAAACAGTTATTCCTTTCTCAGAAAAAGTTTATTTCAATGTGTAAGAAACAAGAAAAAAGTCAAGGAAATGATGGGTCCACTAACAGGAAAGATAACGAGGTGATGGCTGGCAGGGAGCGAGTGGAATTGCTTAATTCATTCTTTACATCTATCTTCATGCAAAAAGAAAAAATACTCCAATTTGACATAAGCAATACTGTAGGACACAAAATATGACTGCAAGTCAAAATAGGCAAGAAAATGGTAAGACAACATCTAGCCAATCTAGATGACCCCTAGCTGCTCTAGATGAGTTCAAATCACCAGATAGATTCAAATCACCAGATAGATTCCAAAGGAGCTGGTAGACATGATTTTGGAATACTGAACAAACTCTTTCAAACCTGGAGCACTGGAGAAAAGAGCTGATGTGGAGGTTTATCTGTCTTCAGGATCACCTGAATGGTGCAAGTGGGTGTGGTGCCTTCTTGGAACTGCTGACTGATGTCGGATCCCTCCCCCTCTGTTGAGAGAGGGATGTCCAATTTTGACCTAGATGGCCTCTTTGACCCCTCTTTCAAACCAGTAGTTTCCAAAATGTGGACTTTGCTGTCTTCAAAAGAGTGGTCTTTGTCTTTTAAATGCAGATGGACTGCTGACTTATCCTGATGGATTTGTTCTCCTATGTTGTGTCATGCGTTTGTGGAGTGGTTGTTTTGTTTCCCCAAT
The DNA here is from genome assembly GCF_001527695.2 of Protobothrops mucrosquamatus. NCBI lineage: Eukaryota > Metazoa > Chordata > Lepidosauria > Squamata > Viperidae > Protobothrops > Protobothrops mucrosquamatus. Next base: position 783,748 of record NW_015386436.1, read on the forward strand.
GTACAGATCTGTGAAAGGTCTTCAAAGAAAAACAAGAAAGTCCAGTTGCCTCTTGAAAAAGCACCTTTGGGACAACCATGACCTGGATGACTGAGAATCTCCATAGACATCTTGCCGGTCAGTTTCTAGAACAGAATCCTAGGCTGGAAGGGAGTTATTATATTGCCCCCAGAGCTGGAAAACCTAGGAGCCAGGGCTCCATTCCACCCAGACAAAACACATCAGCAAAATTACATGTTTACCTCTCCTGAACACAGGAAGAGCGACTGCTGAGTAAGCTTTTGTAGGTCTTTAGTTACCACTCCATTCATGCAACTGCCCCTCCCCCCCAGCAAGAAAAGATGAGCAACTGCCCCTCCCCCCCAGCAAGAAAGATGTGATATGTTAGGAAAGCCTGACTTTTTTGCCCTCTTTGGGGTAAGTATTATTTCCTTGTGTGGCTGCTATTCAAAATAACACATGCCCTGTGTTATATATGGTCTTTGTAGTCCCCTTCAGGCTGCCATGCCCAAAATAACCACAGGAGGGCACAATTTGCATTCCCTGTGCTATAGATGGTCTTTGTAGTCCCTTTCTGGCTGCTATGCCCAAAATAACCACAGGAGGGCACTCTTTTCATGCCCTGTGTTATATATGGTCTTTGTAGTCCCTGTCAGGCTGCTATGGCCAAAATAACCACAAGAGGGCACTCTTTCATGCCCTGTGCTATAGATGGTCTTTGTAGTCCCCTTCAGGCTGCTATGCCCAAAATAACCACAGGAGCGCACTCTTTTCATGCCTTGTGCTATATAGATGAGGGCTTTTCAACCTTTTCACAGACTGTACCACTTTTAGGACATGACAATATTTGAGTACCACCAATGCTTAGCAAGCTGTCAAAAACCTGATGACTAAAAAAAGGGGGGGATTTTGGGTTTTACTGATTAGATTCATTTGTTGTTATAGAAATGGCTAATTTATAATATGGAAAAGTAAAAAGTTGAGGTTCAATGTTAATGCTTCCTTCTACTGCAACAGAGGAAGTATGCTCTTTTTCCCTTCTCCCCCTCACTTTTCTCCCCTTTTTCCTCCCCACTGTGTCCTACTATTTGCTTTTGTATTTTTGTATTTTATTCTATAATCTAATAAAATATTACAAACTGTAGAAAAAAAGAGAGAAAAGTACCAGTTTTAAAAATATCTTCTGTGGCTGTTCCTTTGCTGAATCACTTTCCCTTTGCACTGACAAATGTATGATGAATTTATCCATGTTTATTAATATGCAGCACTACCAGCTAGTTCAGGGGTCTTCAAACTTGGCACTTTTAAGACTTATGGACTTCAACTCCCAGAATTCCTCAGCCCTCATGGCTGTTTGAGGAATTCTGGGAGTTAAAGTCCACAGGTCTTTTAAAGTTGCTAAGTTTGTAGACTCCTGAGTTAGCTGGTTGGCTTTAGCTTTAAATTAAGCCTATTTACCTTCAAAGAAAACTTTCTAAAAGCCACAGACAGACTCAATTAAAGGGGGTAAAACTAATTACATTTGTTTAAAGCGATTAAACCTTTCCTGGTGTCTTTTTCCCCCTTCCCCCACCCATACCAGGTTCTTTTATAGCCTCTCCCCTCTCCCCCCTCCCTTTTCTTCAGTTCACCTCCAGCTCCTTCCGGAAGTGTCAATCAGCTGGAGCCCTGCCGGCTCCTGGGGCTTACGGGGCTCAGCCCTGCTCTATTATTATTAATATCAAGGCTTCTAATAATAAAGATGAAGAAGAATAACCTCAAAATCCCGACCGTTCTGTCCCCTGAACTTGTCTTGCCCTCTCCGGCTGTAAAACAGGGCCCGACGGCCATTTTAGAAATGCAGATGCGGCAACTAAGCCTGAGAAAGAATCCCTGAAATGTATGTTGCCAACATATGAACTGTATCTCTATGTTCCCAATCTGGCCTCTTGTTTTTCTCCCAGCCTCTCGTACCGGCATCCAGCCGCCTCCTTAGGGACAGGAAGTCGGCCATGCCGAGAAGGTCGTTCTGAACGGAAGTGGAAGGACGGCCACAGAAACGGACAGGAAGTTGGCCATCCCGGGGAGGTCGGTGTGTAGGACAGTGGAGGACTACTGCGCATGTGTGACAGGAAGTCGGCAGGTAAGGTTGATTTCCTTGTGTGGCTGCTATTCCTGCCTAAGGCTGCATTCTGATGACTTCGCCCCTAAAATAACAAACATAGTCTTTCATACCTTGGGAAAGCCTGACTTTTTTGCCCTCTTTGGGGTAAGTATTATTTCCTTGTGTGGCTGCTACTCCAAAATAACCACAGGAGCGCACTCTTTGCATGCCCTGTGTTATATATGGTCTTTGTAGTCCCCTTCAGGCTGCCATGCCCAAAATAACCACAGGAGGGCACTCTTTGCATTCCCTGTGCTATAGATGGTCTTTGTAGTCCCTTTCTGGCCGCTATGCCCAAAATAACCACAGGAGGACACTCTTTGCATGCCCTATGCCAGGGGTAGGCAACCTTGGCTCTTTTATGACTCGTGGACTTCAACTCCCAGAATTCCTGAGCCAGCCATGCTGGCTCAGGAATTTTGGGAGTTGAAGTCCACGAGTCATAAAAGAGCCAAGGTTGCCTACCCCTGCCCTATGCTATAGATAGTCTTTGTAGTCCCTGTCAGGCTGCTATGACCAAAATAACCACAGGAGGGTACCCTTTTCATGCCCTGTGCTATAGATGGTCTTTGTAGTCCCTTTCTGGCCACTATGCCCAAAATAACCACAGGATGCAATGCAACTTTTGACAGCTAGTCGAGTGTATTATTTATTAGGCCAGAGATATATAAGCATAATAGTAATAAAAACTATTTCAGTATTAAAAATTGCATTCTGAGATGCTTCACAAATGTCTCCAGAAGTTTTGAATGCTCCAACAGTGGACGTTTTTAAGAAGAAATTGGACAACCATTTGTCTGAAATGGTATTGGGTTTCCTGCCTGAGCAGGGGCTGGACTAGAAGACCTCCAAGGTCCCTCCCAGCTATGTTATTCTGTTCTGTTCAAATCTCTAACTGGATTTAGAGGAAATTGATCAGGATGAAAAGGAGCACAGGCCAGGACTGCTCTGTCTGAATCAGGTAAACTGTGGCTTTTTAGGGTAACATCATTAAAATGGCACACTGCAACCCTGTGGGGCACACAGCACATTATCCGCACCAATCCAACATATCATATTGCGCTATTGTGCAGCTAGCCATGGTTTAATGAATGTGCCACAATTGGTGGAGTTTGCAAAATACACAAATGAGTTTCACAACAAAGATTGCTGCACTCTCACATGCCGTAAGCCACGAATGTCCAACCTTTTGGCTTGCCTGGACCGCACTGAGGGGCGAGGAATTCTCTTGGGCCACATATACATTAACTATAGTACACGTTAATGTGTATAAATCACATAATGTTAAAAGTTTATGATCTTGTGAGGCCACATTACTAGCTGTCTAGGGCAGGGCTAGGCAACCTTGGCTCTTTTATGACTCGTGGACTTCAACTCCCAGCATAGCTGGCTCAGGAATTCTGGGAGTTGAAGTCCACGAGTCATAAAAGAGCCAAGGTTGCCTAGCCCTGGACTAGGGCCACATGTGACTCACCGGCCGAAGGTTGGACATGCCTAATCTAACCTTAATGTTATTTTTTGGGTAGTCTCAACCAAGAGACTCACTTCTGCCTCTGCGCTTCTCCTTCAGCGTCCCAGGCATCCTAGAGCAGCCAAGCACCGCTCAGCACATTGTCTGAACCTCCAGGGTCGCTGTGTGGTCCGCCGCGTCCCCCGACTCTGCACAAGTGAGGCTACTGAATAAAGTCTAAGAGCGAAGCCGGCGGTGGGAAGGCGAGCAAATTAAAGCGAAGTCAGCGAGCAAAGCGACTTCGGCTTCCTCCTTCGCGCTGGGCAAGGATGTGAGGCTGGGCCGGCCGGGACGCCTCCCGCTTCCCCCGCTGGACGGCGAGGCCCGAGGAAGCCGGGCGAGAGGGCACCGGAGAGACGCGCCGGTTCNGTGCTGCTGCTGGTGGCCGCCGCCGCCGCCGCCGTCTTGGCCCGCGGGGGCCGCGCCGAGTCCCCAGGTGGGTGCGGGAGAGGCGGCCCCGAAGCCGCGCCCGGCGCTGGGCTGCCTCTCGGCCGGCGAGGGAAACGGGCGAGGGGCCGCGGGCGCCGCCAACCCGCCTGGAAGTCGGAGGCGCCTTGCGAGGACAGGCACTGCGCGGTCGCCGGCCGGCCGGCTAGGCGCGGCGGCGGCGGCGACAAAGAGGTGCGGGCGCCCTGCAGCCCTCGCCCATTGTCCTCGGCGAGGCAGGCCGGCTGGCTGGCTCCCCTCCCCTCCGCCGCCGCCCCTTCGAGGCAGACTCGCCCCCCGGGAGGCGGGGGTGCCGGGAAGAGCCCCCCCGCCCCCCCAAAGAGAAGAGCGGTGCCTTTTTTTACCGGGATGGGCTTGGCGGGAAGTGGGGAAGGGCAGCCTCGACCTGCTGCTGCTGCTGCCGCTTTGGCCCCTGGCGAGGGGAGCCCCCGCCCGCCGGAGGGAGGCCGAAGGGTGGGGAGCAGATCCCCCCGTCACTCGCAGGGCTTTCTGCAGGTGCGGCGCCCTCGCGGGGCCCGGATCCCGCCTACGAGGACCAGGAGGTGGTGTACCCGGTCAGAGTGGACGAGAGGGGCGCCTTCCTCTCCTACAACCTGTCCCACCGCCTGCTGTCCAAAAGGGCCGTCTTCTCCCGGATTCGCCCGGGGGCCTTTTACGCCCTCTTCCACCGAGGGCAGCAGCTGCGCTTCAACCTGAGCCTCAACCCTCACCTCCTGGCCCCCGGCTTTGTCACCGAAAAGCGGTGTGGAGGCGTCTCTCGGGCCCGGATTCAAGCGTCCAGCCGGAACCCGTGTCATATGATCGGGTCTGTTCAGAACTGGGACAAAGAAAGGGGGCTGGCGGCCCTCAGCACGTGCGATGGGCTGGTGAGTGTCTTGGGGTGGAGGGGGGGGGGAGGAGGCCGTGGTTCTGGCACCCTCCCTCCCGCTGGCTGAATTCCTTCTTTGTTCAACATCTGGTGTAACGATCATTGTTCTGTGAAGTCAGCCCAACTGCATCTCACAGTTTGGTTTTTTATAAGCAGATGTTTCTTTGTGCTTAGGAATATATTGCTCTAGTTAATGCTGTAGGAGACACCCTCTGAATCCCCTTCCACAGAAGCCCTCCTTTGCTTCCACCGGACCCTTTCCTCCACCTGCCCCCCCCCACTCTGGACCGGGCACAAGGGAGTCAGAGGGGCAGAGGAGAATTGCGTAGTGCCTGGGGGGGGGCTCTTAGGGCGCCTCTTTCAGTTCTGTTTTAAAGCTAGTCGGTTTTTACCCCAGGATCAGCGAGGCTACCCTGGACACGGCTTCCGTAGGCTCTAAAGCAGGGGAAGCCATCCCCTCTCCACCTAGTCTACAGAGTCAGAAAAGTTGGGGATTGCTGGCTTCTGGGTCTAAAGCAGTAATTCTCAAATCTTTTCAGGCTTGCTCATTCATTCATTCATTCATTCATTCAAAAACAAAAACCAGAATCCCTGGGGGGGGGAGGGAAAGCTCTAGTGAGAAAAACAGGCTGCATCTGAGTGGAAAGCTTTTGTTTTTTGCCCTTCGTCTCTCAGGCAGCCCCATCAAGTTCTTGTGGAACCAAGCTTGAGAAACCCCGATTTAGTCCTGAGTCTTCCCAGGCCAGCCAGCCAGCCCTGGTTGAGGAAGCTGAGTGGATTTGCCCAGCAGTCTCAAGGACAAAGTTTCCCCCATGCCTTAGCTTAGTTTCTCTTAGCTTCCCAACTGTGTGTGTGTGTGTGTGTGTGTGTCTCCATGTGTGTCCGTCCCCTTCTGTCCATCCCTAGAAGAAAGGAGATGTTTCTTCCATCTTCCTGCTCATTGCAATCAAGTGAGCTGAAAACCTGCATGCTGAAGTGGCCTGACACTTTCTGCAGACTGAGAGCATTTAGGGACCGATGCCATTTCCTCTCCAGAAAGGCGTCTTTCACCTGGCTGGCCAAGACTTCTTAATTGAGCCACTGGCTCCCAGCAACCTGAGGGAGGAGGGCACAGCCCAACCACACAGGATATCTCGACGTCATGTTTGGGAGCACGAAGCTGAAGAGTTTATTTCGGTCCTGAGCACGAAAGGAGCCAGGAAGCAGCCAGCTTCTGTCAGGATGTGTGGGGTGCAAGGTACTGTTTCCTGGTTTGGGAGTCCTGTGGCTCCTCTTTGTCACTTGAAATCCCTTTCTCTCGCGCGGGAGGAGTGGTTCTCTTTGAGACTGGCTCTGGCTCTCCCTCATGGCCGTGCTAAGGGGCATTTCTCCAACCCTTGCTGACCTTTCCTGGGCCAAGAATGGGGAGGTCTTTACAGCTTTGCTGCTGTTGGTGAAATTCTCCTCCCCTCCAGCATCCCTAGCCATTTGGGAAACCACCTGCCTGGGTGGGGGTGGGGGGTGGGGGCTTGGGACAGAGTTTAGCTGCTTTGCCAGTCCTCCAGGGCAGAGGCCTCTGGGGCAAAAGTGCTCCGTGCTGGTCCCAACATAGAAGGGTTGGAAGGGACCTTGGAGGTCTTCTAGTCTAAACCCCTTTGAGCAGGAGACCTTAGTCCAGTGGTGGCGAACCTATGGCACGGGTGCCAGAGGTGGCACTCAGAGCCCTCTCTGTGGGCACGCGCGCCCTCGCCCCAGTCCTAGGCCTTCAGCTGGGTTTTATAAAACCTTTACGCTTTAGGCCTCTGCCGCCATGTGCACAAAAAAAAGGTTCAATCAATCAGTCAATTTCAACTTCTCACGGGGAAAAAAAAGATCTTGCAAAGTTGGAATTGATTGATTGAACTTTTTAGTCCCACCCAGTCTGCCGTTACCACCGCAGCCACGCCCACCCAATGGGCCACACCCAGCCGGCACCCGACAGTGCATAAGTGGGTTTTGGGTTGCAGTTTGGGCACTCGGTCTCTAAAAGGTTTGCCATCATTGCCTTAGTCCAACCCTCTGCTCAAGCCGGAGACCCTGGGCCAGTTCAGTCTCTTCTTAAAGGCTCAGGAGACTTGAGTTCCCAGCACAAAGAGAAGATTCCAATTACGGTTGCAGAAACATCTGAAGAAGTAGCTTAAATAAAGCAAATCCTATTTCCAGTGGATTTAACTGTCGCAGGAAGACCAGAGCTGCGCGAGCCCAAAATCAAAAGGAGTCGGAGAGCACCTTTTCGGACTAATCAGTTTTATTAAAGGGTGGAGCTCGTCAGAGTTTATGCCTTTTAATAAAATGTGCTAGACAAAAACGGTGCTCAGATTCTCCCTGATGATTGTCATGGAAAATATTTTCACATAAATCCAAGTAGTGGTAAACTTTTCCTTTTATAAAATAGTTTCCTCCAGAAACCATTTTGATGGCACACCCACCTCTCTTCTCCTAGGACTGAACTTCTGGGCCAGCGGTTGTTCAGCCCGAGCCCCTCCCCACCCCAGCTCTGTTTACAGAGCAGAGGCCCACATGCGTTGCCTCTGTGGCATCTCCTTTTCTCTGGAAGAAACGGACCTCCTTCCTTCCTCCCTCAGCCTGATCATGGCATTTAGTCTTCCAGCTGCAGAAGGCAGCCCATAATAAGACAATGCCCTCATTTACCTAAAACATCCAGCTAATCACAGGGCGAGGGAAATGGTTGAGCATGGAGCATGCAGTTCTGTTTATTGTGTTCAAGGTTGCTGAAACCGAGGTAGAAGAAACAGGATTAGGCTTCTTGGGAAAAATGCACTTCAGCAGGATTCCTGCCCCCCCCCTTCAGAAATTGGGGACAGACAAAAGGAAGGAGCCCTGCAATTGGCCACCCTTTGGGTCCCAGGAAGGCTCAAGCGTGTCCAAGCAGGAGGGGGAGACAGTCTTCAGTTGTCCTCAGTTACCTGGTATTTGCGATGATTGGGTGGTGAAACTGCCAATCAAAGCAAGGGAATGTGGGCACCTCCTCTGAGTTTATGTTCTGGAGGGAGGGGCTGCTCGGAGGGCCAGAGACTCCTGGGGGCAGCAGTGGGCAAGGGTGAGTGCCCAGAAGGCTAAGCAGCAGAGTCTTTGGACAGCCCATGTTCAGTTCTTTTATAAAAGTTAAATATTCTTTAAATGTGAACAGAATGGTTGCATCATCCCATACCTTCCCCACATTCTACCTACTCACCTTTGGTCAGTAGCAAAGAAGGACGGGAGGCAAACAAAGATTTCTAGACCAGTAAAGGGCTTGGCGGTAGCACCAAAACAAATAACATCCTTTAGGGATCCCCAGGATTAGTGCAGTGGGATAAAAGGAGGGGAGGGGAAGGGCCTTCAGCAGCCAAGTTGGGTAGGCAGAGGATAGGAGCCACATGTGCCCCTTCTTCTGCCTTGTCCTTGGGTAGCCTCAAGTGGGGGAAATGAAAAGTGGCCCAGGACGGATCTGAAAACCAAGGGGGTAGTGGGTTATGAGGCAGGAGAGGTCAGAATTGGGCCTGGACCTGGAGGGGCAACAGGCATAACAGATAGTGGATGATGGCACTGTGACTCCTGGATTGGGGTGGGAGGGTATGGAGGGTAGAGCCTGGTTCCAGTTCTAAAGCATAATGGCTGGAAAGCTCAGATCCCCTGCGAGACCCTCGGGGAAGACGGTTGTCGGCCTAAGCTGTGAGGATAGGGAGCCAGCGTATTAGGATGTCATCGTCTCCCGTCTTCTCCAATTTCAAGAAGATGCCAATGGCTCGGAGAGGTCGAGGGAACGTTGGGAGGAAAAGCAGCAGAGGAAGCGGCGGATCAAGCCACGCTCGGTCAGTAAGGAGAAGTGGGTGGAGACCCTGGTGGTGGCTGATACCAAGATGGTGGAGTACCACGGCAGCCGGCATGTTGAGAAGTATGTCCTGACAGTCATGAACATGGTGAGCATTGCGAAAGGTTGCTGGTTGTGGTTCCTTTGTGGAACAGACAGAGCATCTCTCAGCTGGGGAAAGGGCAGGAGAGATTTGGGCTAATTTGATTGATCGAAACATTTGAGATGCGGAGAGATCTTCCCTTCTCGTGTGCAGAGCTCACTGAGGGACTCCACTTCTTCCAATATGCAGGTGGCTGGTTTATTCCATGATGCCAGCATTGGGAACCCGGTCCACGTTTCTATTGTGCGTCTCATCTTTCTGGAGGATGAGGAGGTAAGAAGAGACAGAAGAAGACATGATGTAGAGCTGCGTCTGCTCATCTCTGCAGAAAGCTGAGGATATTCATTCTGTTGTCTCCACCGCTCCATTTCACGTTCCTCTGTGGTGGTCCGTAGTTTGTGCGTCCCCTTGCCTCTTCCTGCAGCAATTTCACTGCCCTCTTAGGTTTCTTGTAATGCTAGCTACAAAGAGCCATTAGCCATTGCTTGAAAGCTGATCCAGACAGCCACTAAAATCCTTTTTAGACGTGAATTCCTTTGGCTTTGCTGTCTTGATGCTTTCAGTAGGTGTTTTATGTTTGTTCCAAGTTTCTGAGATTGGTAAAATCTTTATAGGAGTTCAACAATCTCAGCTTTGGAAGAATGGGGAATTATGAATAATAATTATATACCCTGGGTTTGTTTATATGTATAGATATAGCTTTTAATTGCTTTTCATGCTTTTCTATAGTTTGTCGGCAATAATAATTATACCAGCGCAGTATCTCTGTCTGTTAATTGAGGGTTCTAATTTTCTTTACGTAGGAGGATCTGAAAATTAGTCACCATGCCGACAACACCTTGAGAAGTTTTTGCAAGTGGCAGAAAGCCATCAACCCCAAGGGGGATGCTCACCCCCTGCACCATGATGTCGCCATCTTGCTCACCAGGTATCCCCATGACTTCAGTGCCGTCTCTAACATCTGTCAGTCTCACTGAAAGTGAGGAACTCCTTTGAAGAGAGAACATTCTTGATGGAGACGGGGCTCTGACACCAGTTTGCAAAGCAGTCTTACAGTATTTTGAGATGCACACTGCGCCGGTGTCCTGCAACTGGACCTGAAATGCCTGAGCATGTTGGTTTGCTTCTGTTTTTGAGCTGGGCCCTTGTTTTTTTCCTAGAGTTCTCCAATTGCCAATTTATTTTCCTTTAACCCAGCTGGGTCTTGCTCAGTATAGTGACCCTCTTTTTTGTTCTCTCTGTGTGTGTGTGTGTGTGCTTTTCCCTGACTCGGAAAGGAAGGATCTCTGCACTGCCATGAACCGCCCATGTGAGACATTGGGCCTGGCCCACGTCTCTGGCATGTGCCAACCACACCGGAGCTGCAATGTGAACGAGGACACGGGTCTTCCATTGGCCTTCACCGTGGCCCATGAACTGGGACACAGGTAAGGTTGCAGCCGGGCATCTTGGCCTGTCCGAGATTAAGACTAAGCAGAGATTTGTAGAGGTTGATCACAAGCATGTTTAGAGCCTGGAGACATCCAGATGTCTCAGCCCCAGGGAGATGGCGTGCCTCATCATTGTTCACAGGGCCCTTCAGTGGAAACCTCACCCTCCAAAAGTCTCTCCCTTCATAAGCTGAGAGATGAATTGGGGCTCTGAAGTGAAAGTTGTCTAGTTGCTGAGGTTTCTGTAACCTTACTCCATTCCTTTTTTATGAGTCACGTCAAGGAAATTCTGGGAGAAATCTTGGTTGTGGTTGTGGTTGAATGACAAGGGCTTGACAGAAGGTATTGAAAGTGCATCTCCAACTATAGGGGTCGTGGGAGGAGAGACACAAGTGCACAATTGTAAAACTGACAAAGCAACCTTAAGAGGTGTTGGCCTTTTCCCCAGAATTCCCCAACCATCTCATGAAAGGCCTTTGCAAGTTGTTTGGTTCTAAGTGTAGATCCAGTGATCATTTCTGGGTGGCGACACTTCTGCACCGGCCCAGCAACCCCCATTGATACAATTGCCACCCCATCTCCTGCCCCGAGGTTTGCTGCTTACCCTTTTCAGTCACACACAAAATGGCACGGGCCTTGGCAAGGTGGGAACTTGCCTTCACCAACAGACAGTGTCTGCAGAGATGTAGGCATGGATTGAAAAGCCCCTCCCCCTCCCCCCAGGCCCACTTTTTCAGTCCACTCAGGACTGAACCTAGCAGGATGTTTAATGGGTGTGTGTGTCGTTCTCTTGCTCCCCTGCTACGTGCCTCGAAGCCACAAGGCATTTCCCCAGCCTGTTCCCCGGTCCTTCCTTTGACTCTCCAGAGACCTCTGGGGTGCTGCTTTGACCCCCTTTGCATGTGTGTCTCACCTCCTCTGGGGGCTGTGCCTTTGCAGTTTTGGGATTCAGCACGACGGCAGCGGCAATGACTGTGAGCCAGTTGGGAAAAGGCCTTTCATCATGTCTCCGCAGCTCCTGTACGATACTTCGCCCCTCACCTGGTCTCTGTGCAGCAGGGAATACATCACACGCTTCCTGGAGTAAGTCAACCCCCCGCCTTCCGTAGCAGCCCCCTTGCTCTCTCGGGAGGCAGCGGAATGGGGAGTCTTCTGCACCCCTTTTATTTTTCTGCTGCTGCATTTAGAGCAATCAGTAATAATAATAATAATAATAATAATAATAATAATAATAATAATAATAATAATAATAATAATAATAATAAAGTTGGTAGTTGGAAGGGATCTTGGAGGACATCTAGTCCAACCCCCTGCTCAGGCAGGAAACCCTATACCATTTCGGCTCTATTCTGATTAAGAAAGCCCTGCTGATCTGTGTGGGCTGAGGGAACCAGATGAGGTTGCAGTCGGGGGGGGCAGGGGCTTTCCACAGGCAAAAGGTCTCTCCCCCTCCTTGTGCCCTGAGTTGAGAGTCACCCGCCTAGATGCTCTATTCTGGATTCTTTCCAGATTGTATTCCTCCCTCCCTCCCTCATTCCCTCTCCTCCTTGCAGCCGGGGCTGGGGGCTTTGTCTGGATGACCCCCCAGCCAAGGACGTGATCGGCTTCCCCTCAGTTCCACCCGGAGTCCTCTACGATGTCAGCCACCAGTGCCGACTCCAGTATGGCGCCTACTCCACCTACTGCGATGACATGGATGTAAGGGGGGGGGGACGGACTACGGAGGGGGTCCTGCCCCTGGGGGAAAGTCCCTCTGAGGAGGGGCCCGTCGGTGGCAGACGCGTTTCAGGAAAAGGAGGTGGTGTTGGCCAGTGACTTTGGACCGGATTAGAGCAGGGTTTCCCAAGGTTGGTCACCTTAAGATTTTATGGACAAACCATAAAGGTGACCAAGGCTGAGAAACACTGGATCAGAGAATATATGGGGTATGTATTTCTGTACCTGCTGTGATCGTTAAAAGCTTACAAAAATGGATGGAAAACGTTTCTTGAATTAAATTGTACAGGCAGCAGGGGACCGAAGCCTTCCTCCCCCGAGGTCTGGACCTGTCAGGAATATCGCAACTTTTTCCTTAGAAAGGGCAGCCCGCATCGTCCGCCTCCTTCTCCTGTCCTCCGCCATTGGGAAGAGGAAGGTCCCCACCTGCCCTGCTGCCACTGGCTCTTCCTCTTGCTGCTGCTGCACGTGGAGAGGAAGAGAGCCACCTTCCCGGCACGGTTGTCAGCAGCTCGGCCTCCCTGCCCCGGCCACAAATTCAGAGCATTTTATTTCTTTCCGCAGAGCGTCTGCAACACCCTCTGGTGCTCTGTGGGGAACACATGTCACTCCAAGCTGGACGCAGCTGTCGACGGCACCAAGTGTGAGGAGAACAAGGTATTTCCTGGGATCTGGGGTGGAGCCTCCGCCCTGCAGCTGCTTCCCAAATGCCATCTTGGCTAAATCATGCCGTGTCACAGGGAGGCATTCGCAGTCCAACACGAACCCTGGAGCACAGCGGAACTCTGCTCAGAAGTCTCTTTCAGTGGGCATGCTTTGAAAGATGCTCTGGAGCTGAAGGGCATCTCCAACTGCACAATTTATGCTGTTCCCTTAATAGTTGAGCACCGGCTGGGTGCGGGGAGGCAGTGTCTGATGGGCAATTGTCTTAGATGTCCAGTGAGAGAGGAGCTTCGACATCTTTTAAAAGGCAGCTGCAACTTTCTCTCCTTGAATGTCCAAGAGGGTGGCCATAATCACTCCAGCCATTCTTGAATGCAACTGGTTTTCTTGAGCCCTTTTCATGGCAGGCTGCTTGCCTGTTCAGGAGTTGCCGGAAGAGTGAGAGTGTGACAGAACAGGGTGGCAGAGTGCCATCCTGTGGTTCTCGTGCCAGCATTAGTGTCCTGGCTGATGCCCCCCTTCTGGATGGCTGCCTGGCTAAAACTGGCAAGTGGTTCTGCTCCTGCCAGGTGGCCAGTTCCAGAAGCACCCGGGTCTCGTTGACAGTGGGCTTGCAGATTGCTAACCCAGCGTTCTGACCACATGAGCCACCACCCTCCTTTTAACTGGTAGTCTATCATGGAGGGAGTGAGACTTCCACTAGTGGCCCGCCCCTGCAGGAAGCACCCCAGACCTCTTAGTCACTGATGGGCCTCTGCTTGTTCCAGTGGTGCTTCAATGGAGAGTGTGTGAGTGTTGGGTACCGCCCAGAGTCTGTCCATGGAGGCTGGGCAGGCTGGAGCTCCTGGACGGCCTGCTCCCGGACTTGTGGGGCTGGAGTGCAGAACGCGGAGCGGCCATGCAACAATCCTGCGTGAGTGACCTCTGCGGGGGACTCTCCCTTCAGTCTCCCGTCTGGCCTTCAGCCTTTTCAGGGGAGCGGCACCGACTTGCTTAGTTAGGCAGGCTGGGGAGGATGGTTTCTCCTTCAAGCAGATGAAGTTGGGTTTTTTTTCCAATCCTCAGCCCCAAGTATGGCGGGCGATACTGCCTGGGAGAACGGAAACGCTTCAGGGTCTGCAACGCACAGCCGTGTCCGGCAGGGGAGCCCTCTTTTCGGCAGATCCAGTGCAGCCGCTTTGACCACCGGCCCTACAAAGGAAAGCTTTACAAGTGGAGCCCCGTCCCCAATGCCAGTAAGCCTCTCTCAAGCGGAGGATCGCGCGTCTGCCCGGAGGGAGGCGGTGTGTGAATTGGGGTAACGAGTGCAAGGGGGCATTTACCAAATGGTGCCCTTGGGACTTACCTGTTCCCCAGGTGGCTCTTGTGGCTGGCACAATCTGTCACAAAGCTGCCCTTTTCCAGAAGATGAACTAACATTCTAGGATGTGCTCTCATCCCGCAGAGTCCCGAGTGCTCTGTGACTTCCAGAGCTGGATCAGTGCTCCATAACTGGAGGTTTTCAAGAAAAGATTGGACAATCATCTGTCTGGGATGGTATAAGATCCCCTTCCTTGGGCAGGGGGCTGCACTAGAAGACCTCCTAGGTCCCTTCCAGCCCTGTGATTCTATAAGAAATAAGGAAGAATCTGGTGGGCACCAAAATCCGCATCTACCACCCAGAGTTGTGCTCTCGCCTGTGGGCACCAGGCCGCCTGTACCCTTGATTGCTTCTGAAGCCATTTCTGTGAGTCGCGGAGTCCTTTTCTCACCGGGACTTCTGCGCTGCAGTGGGTCCTGCTGGCAGGCCTGGGGCAGGAGCTCCTGGGCCCTCAGGCTCTTTCCTCTGGTCTCGGCAGGCAACCCTTGCGAGCTGCACTGTCGACCCGACAAGGAGTACTTTGCTGAAAAGCTTCGTGATGCTGCCATTGATGGGACCCCGTGCTATGAAGGGAGCGGCAGGCGAGACAGGTGCATTAACGGGATCTGTAAGGTAGGCGTGTGGGGGGGATTCTCTCCCTCCCACCGGCATATCTAAAATTCCACCTATTGAGGGTGGAGGGTGACGTGGGCTTGCATGGTGGACTCCAAGGAAAGGAGGAGGCGGTGGTTCTGCTAGCACAGCAAGCTTACCCTTGCTTGACTCAAGAAGGGCTGCCTCAGTTACTCCAGCTGCAGCCCTGCCCCTTCCTTGGGTGGCTCTGCCCAAGCAGACTGGGGTGGCGAAAGGGAATCCTCTGAGACCCCATTTGGATGCTCTTCACGCAGGACTGATTAAGAGCACAGAGGGCTTTGGTATTTTAAGGCCCGGTTAATCATTGGCCGGGTGAAGAGTGGATGTCCACAGCTTTGGTCCTGTTGCATGGGGAGCACAGCTGCTGCTGCTCTCAAGGGGGTGAGCTGGGGTGGCGGACGCTCCTTCCCGCCAAGGGAGCACCTGTCTCTCAGGTGGCACCCAGGATGGCAAGCCAGGGCTCTCCCAGAGGGGGCTCAGGAGGGTGCCCATTGCCCCCCCATCTCTTCCAGAACATTGGTTGCGACTATGAAATTGACTCCTACGCTGTGGAGGACCGGTGTGGTGTGTGCCAGGGGGATGGATCAACCTGTCAGACAGTCAAGAAGACCTTTGAGGAGAGCGAGGGGCTGGGTGAGTGCGCCTTCATTTCGGGAAGGCTGGTGTGGGCAAGGAGAAGGCTTCAGAGTTTTGTGAATTCTTATCGTTCTTTGAGGGTGAGAAGATCTAGATTTCTTAATATTTGAGCTGTGCTGTGTCAGGAAGGGTTTAGGACAAATGAGGATCGTAAGGGAGGGAAGTTTGAAATGCCGTGATCCCAAAGGATTTGGGCAGGAAGTGGATCTCATAGAAGTGGCTGGGCTGTTGCTTCCCGTGAAATGTGTGCTTACATGCCTTCCCTTGGGGAGTACTGGAGGGTTTCCTGACCTCTTGCAAGTTCTGGCGAAAGCACAACCGCATCTTTTTCCAGTGGTGGTTTGGCCTCCTTGAGACCGATTTCCCTTAGAATAGGCAGAAGCTCTCGGGAGACGCTCAGGAGGCTCCCTGTGTAGCCGTCAGAAAGAGTGGGTCCATTCCACTTGGTGGGAACGAGGACCTTCCCTTGTTGCCTGCTGGTGACAAGCATTCAGCATCCCAACAGGTTACGTTGATGTTGGCCTGATCCCGGCCGGAGCACGTGAGATCCAGATCGTGGAGGTGGCCGAAGCAGAGAACTTCCTGGCTTTGAGAAGTGAGGACCCCAAGAAATACTTCCTGAATGGTGGCTGGACCATCCAGTGGAACGGTGACTACAAGGTGGCTGGGACCACCTTCACCTACAAGAGGATGGGAAATTGGGAAAACCTGACTTCTCCAGGGCCCACAGAAGAACCCGTTTGGATTCAGGTAGGCAAAGGAGGATTTGCCGCCGGGCTCTGGAGGACGGGAAGCGGGCTGGAGGGTGGCAAGCTCCGTCCTTAGGTCACTGCTTGGGCAAGGCTGCTTGTGCCGTAGACGGCTGCCATGGAGTTGGAGCCATCAGTTCCTTTTGCCCAGAGGACTCTTGGAGAACAGCAGTAGTGGCAGGGTTGCCTCCCAGCCTTGCTTGGAAAGCTTGACGTTCTCCAGGGGCAGGGATGGGCTTCGGGACCAACGACATTCCGTTCATTCTCAGGTTTTATATCTGCCTTTTTTTTAGTTAAGAAAACAGAGTCCGGTGGGATGGGGGGGGCAGATTGTCCTCTGCTGTTTGGATGCAGACCTCTGCTTTTCACCAAGTACTGGTGGTCTTGAGACATTAAGAGGGGGGCTGCATTTTGGGGGAAAGAATAAAGCCCAGATAAAGAGAGCGTGAATGATGCAGGCCGTTGCAGACAGTCACAAATGCCTTGGGAGCAGAGACTCCCTTTGTGGGTCTGAGGGTGCTGAACGGAGGGAAAGACGGAGGCTCCCCTTGCGTAGGCATTCAAGTCAGGTGGGGAAGCGCCCACTCTCCCAATGACGGGTGTTAATGTGGGGAGCCCTCTGAGACCCTGACGGTAATAAGCCTGGCCAGCACATTAATCAAAATAAGTTACTTTTAAAATCAACGTTCTCCGTTTGGAGAGAAGGAAGGCCTGGATGTAATGAATTGGGAGGCTTTTAATCTCACTGGGAGGAGTTTGCTTGAACATTGCCTTCCAGCCAAGGAGCGATGTTCCTCTTCTGGCCTCTGTTCCTCTGCTGAATAGCCGCTTGTGAGATCCAGAACAAAGGGAGTGATTTAAGAGATCCTTGGTGCTGGTCAGCTCTCTTCCACCCACGTAGCTATTCTATTCCTCTGAAATACTTCGGAGAGGAGCTCAGATCACTCCGAGGCTCCCGGTCTGGGCTTCCAACCCTGCTAGAACGGGTCCCTCCCGGCCTCCCCACTTTCTTGGTGTGGGTTTGATTGGCTGTGAAAAGCCTTGGAACAAATGAGACTTCCTTCCACCTCCTCTCCTCACCCTCACCCTCAGGAAGAGAGCCAGATCTTCCATTCTGGTTCTCCTTTCCTTTCTATATTTATCTTGGGAAAAATGCCTCAGAGGTCAAAGGTTCACGTCCTGCTCGGGAAATGTGAAGATGCATGAATTCATACGATTGGATCGTGTCCAGTTCTTTTGGGGAAGCCTATTGTACATTTGGTAGTGAGCTATGGAGATGGCCTTGAGGGAAATAATAAGACATCGTTATACAAACTACAGGGATCATTTCTGGAGGCCTTATGCAAGGGGGGGGCTGTTTCACTGTTGTGTTTCCCCAATATTCTGGTTTGCTTAGCTCAAGTGTGTTTGTGCTTGCCCTCAGCTCCTGTTTCAAGAGAAGAACCCGGGAGTCCGCTATCAGTACACCATCCAGCAGGAGTCCAAGAACCAGACTTCGGTTGCTCCAGCTGAGTTCTTCTGGCACTATGGACCCTGGACAAAATGCACAGCTACCTGTGGGACAGGTGAGGACTTGCCTGCTGGGCAGCAAGCTGCTTTCTTGGCGGCCTGAGCAGTAGCAGCAACTGTCCAGCTGCAGTCAGATTGGACTGGCTCTTGCTTTGGGGCAGTCCAGAGACCAGGGGAGCCAGCATCCAGCTCTCCAGGGGCTTTTCTAAAAGAACAGTCAGGATCGGGATAGGAATGGGTGCTTCTCACGTGACAGGGTCTGCTTTTGAGGCACCAGACCCGTCGGATCTTCTGAGACAGTGCAGGAAGCTTTAAATCTTCCTGGTCAGTGAAGCAGCAGCAGCAGCAGCCCAGCAAGCTGTGCTCAGCAGCAAGCAGAGCGGGGCTTGGCCCGGGGGGTCTGGGTTGGGAAGGGGCTTCTTTGGCATAGCCCTGCTCATTGGAGACCAGCAAAGAGATGATGGCAGCCGATTCCTCTGGAGAGATCCTGACTGCGCTTCAGACAGAATTTAAGACCCACAAAGGAATGGAGTGTAACCCAGCAGACATGCAAAAGCACTTCTGCCTGGACACTTGCAGAGGGACTCCAAGTTGCGACTGAACTCAAGGTTCAGGTTCAACTTGAAATGAAAATTAAGTTGCAAGTTTATAAGTCATGGGAGAACTCAAATTCCTCTCTGATTTTTGCTCACAGCTGAGAACCACAACACCACACAAAAGGATTTTGTTCTGTCCCCAGATAAGCCGTGCCCAGCATGTATCCTTGCCCCTTGGCATGTGTGCAGATGGAGTCCCTCCCTCCCTCCCTCCCTCCCTCTAAGCGCTCTCTCCTCCCACCCTCAGGGGTCCAGAGACAGATGGTGCGTTGCCTTGAGAAAGCCGCTGGGTTTGTGGAGGAGCGGTACTGTGATGCTCTTAGCCGGCCTGATGACCAGCGAAGGAATTGCAACAAGGAACCATGTCCAGCCAGGTCAGCTCTTGGGCTTGCCCAAAGCTATTCAAACTGTAGGATGCTCCACCATTGAAAGGAAAAACTCTGCCCAAAAATAAACGTCTGGGAGAAGAATGCTCCTCTGCCAATTCTGCAGAGCTTGGGGCTCAGCCATAACCTGAGGCTGGGCCTCTATGGCAGCACTTCATCCAGCTCTGGCCTGCAGAGACCATCCTCATGAAGAAGCCGGCCAGAGTCTCCCCCAAAAGGGGTCTCCACGTCACCCCCTGGACGTCTGAGGACAGGTTCAGGGACTTGCACATGCTCAGTCCGGGATATAGCAAAATGGATGTCGTGGTGACCTCCTCATTCAGTCTGTGGGTTTCCACAGGTGGTGGGCTGGGGAGTGGCAGGTGTGTTCGGCCACCTGTGGCGACTCTGGACTGATGAAGAGGACCGTCCTCTGCATTCAGAGCGTGGCCCCGGATGAGCAGCAAGCTCTGCCACCCGACAAGTGCCAACATCTCACCAAACCAGAGACCACAGCTGCTTGCAACCGCGAAGTCCTCTGCTTGGCACCGTGGGTCATGGGCAACTGGTCAAAGGTGAGAGAATCACATCGCAAAGGTTATAGGAACCTTGGGGTATGTCAGGAAGGAGGACAGAGGCCTGGGGGCAATTTGTGGGTTTTCTCCTAGCCCTCTGGGCCTCTTTTCTGTCTTTTTGCCCTTAAGCCCCCCCTTCCAAGATGGGACGTGATTTCTGCTTCGGCAAAATGTTGATCTTCGCTGGTTTTGAACTGTGGGACCAGCCAAAGTTCTGGAAATCTCCCTTTTTCCCTCAGCAAAGCAGCCTCTTTCTTCTTCTAGTCTTAATTCTGTATCCTTAGCTAGACTTTTCTTTAAGTTGTCCCTTGACCCACAATCAAATTTTATCTTCTGTAGAGCACAGTTAATTCTGAAACCCCAAGTCCTGAAAGTGGAGGGTGGAGGCCAGCTTGTTCCCCCCCCCCCCCCCCGTCTTCTCTGCTTCTGGCAAGGGCCTCCGCCTAGCAGCCGCTCGTTTCTGGAACTCCTCTGGTTTGCCTTTCTAGTGCTCAGTGACCTGTGGGAAAGGAACCCGAAGGCGCCCCGTTTTCTGCCCCACGGACCCCAGAGCCAAGTGCGATCCAGCGGAAAGACCGGCCGCTGAGCTCAACTGCTGGGCTCCCCCCTGCTGGAGTCGGGCGGAGGGCGCTGCTCCCGACTGGTCTGGAAGTGGCTCTTCAAGCCAGGAACTGTTCAACGAAATCAATTTCATCCCCAATTATCCTGCCCCCAAATTTAGTCCTTCAGCTCCCAAATCTGAAAATGTTATTGCAGAGGAAGTTCTACCCCCCAACAACCATAAGAAGGGAAATGTGTTTGTGGATGACTTTTATTATGATTATAATTTTATCAATTTCCATGAGGATTTGGCTTATGAGCTGGTTGAGGAAAAGAACAGTAGAAAGGAAGACTTGAAGCCCAACTTTGGGGTCAAGATTTTTCACAAGGTGGAGGCGGATCCCCAAGAAACGCTTCCTGATCTTTCCCCCACCACAGACCTGGAAGTCAAGCTGGCTAATCAAGGCTCCACCTTTCCCACTGTTGGGCAGGAATATGAGAAGGAGCACGATAACGTTCAGGGCAGAAGCACAACTGGCACTTTACAGGATCCCTTTCTTACCCCAGTTGTCGCCAGCTCTT
The DNA here is from genome assembly GCF_001527695.2 of Protobothrops mucrosquamatus. Taxonomy (NCBI): domain Eukaryota; kingdom Metazoa; phylum Chordata; class Lepidosauria; order Squamata; family Viperidae; genus Protobothrops; species Protobothrops mucrosquamatus. Next base: position 804,005 of record NW_015386436.1, read on the forward strand.
CTGCTTCAGTTCATCGGGAAAACTTCCAGCCATCACTTTCGGACAATCTCCCCTCCACTTCAACAGTGAAGTCCCCTCCTTTGGAGAGCAACCACCACGTATTGGGTGGTGCTACTCAAGAACCTCCTTTTGCAACTACTTTTTTGAAAGACAGCACTGCAAGACCTGGTTCCTCCACCCGCTCTCCTGACTTGGATGTAGTTACTCCAACAATGTCTTCTGCCAAGGACAACTATTGGAGAAGTGAATTTGGTACTCTTAGCAGCACAGAAAATCCTGGTGGAAGGATGCAGGACCCTAAGCTCCCCGACCTCAGTGATAATCATTTGATGGAAGAAACCAGCAGAAAGCAGAGCAATAGAGACAGAGCCACTGTCCGTGGTGAAGGTAATACAGCTACTGCCTACAGAGTGAAAGAAAATCCGGTAAATTCATTTGCAACGACAACGGCAAGAATAACTGGGGCACCCGGCCACCTCGCCCATCATCTCTCTCCCTCTGCCGAAGCCTCCTCGGCTGCTTCTGTTGTGGATGCAGAGAGGAGCAGCCCCTCAGGACGGGACCTTCTCCAGAAGGCTGAGCTTCCGTCAGGGACGTCTTCCTCCACGTCTGCATACCAGTTGTCGGGATTCAGCAGAACGTTTCGCCATCCAGACCCTCTGACACCACAGATGCCAACTGAATCAAACTCTTTGGATCGGGGCTCACCTTTTCCCAACTTTTCTCCCTCTCCATTGCTTCCCTCAGACCAGCAGCAAACGAATCAGATTAAGACAGATTTGGACACTAAGCCTATGCCTTCCACTGAGGACCGGGAATTCTCCAGAGGCAGAAGTGAAAGTCCACCTCCCCATGTGCCAATTGCCAGTAGTAAAGGAGGTGCTGGCGGGCCTGGGGCGAGGTTTCAGGAACCAGGAGAGAAGATGGCACCTTCTGTAGCGCCTGCTGCTGCTGCTGCAATAGCTGCTCTCAACGCTAGCTGGGAAGCTGGAAACTGGAGTGGGGTAAGTTCTCAGAAAAGCCAAGAGCATTATCCCTGTGGGCAGATCTCCGGCCAATCATTTTGCTTCTCCCCTTTTCTCCCTTCTTGCCTCAGCCAAGTTCTTTTTACAATATGGGTCATTTTGTGGACCCCAAAAGATAGAAAGCTAGAAGATAAAAAGGCAGGGCTGCAGAAATACAGTCTTCTGTCCTGACTGTGGGGCTTGGCTTTGAAACCTGTCCAAAGAGTGTCCTCCCTCCTGGCCAGCTGTGACTCGGGGAAGGCCAGGGGGAAAGGAGGCAGGAGTGGGGTCCCTGGGGAGGGGGTGCAGCTGGCGTTCCAGCGCTTTCCAGAGAGGCCAGAAGGAGAGGCGGCATGACTTCCTTTTGGAAAAGGGAAGAGGCTGACGGGCTTCTTGTTGCTCCTAGTGCTCTACAACCTGTGGCCTTGGGGCTGTTTGGAGGGTTGTGCACTGCAGCACCGGAAAAGAGGACGACTGTGACTTGACTACAAAGCCCACTCCTGCCCGGCGATGTTACCTGAGGCCGTGTTCCAAGTGGCACATTGGGAAATGGAGTAAGGTAGACACACCTAATCCCAAAGAAAGACTGATGTGGGGGCAGACTTTTGATTAATTGTGCATGGGAGTGCGCATCCTTTTGTCCCGTGGATTTTTCCTTTTGCCCTAGGCTCTCTGCCAAGATTACTTATAAGTTGATGTGGGTTTTAGCTTAACTCTCCCTCCCTTCTGATCTGAAAGGCAAGGAGTAGATCTTGTGAAGAGAAGCTACTCGGGATCAGGAGTCCTCGTGGCTCTTTGATGTGCCTTCCTGCCCCTGTCCACCCCCAGCGCTCCTTTGAGTGAGCATTGCCAGTGAATCATGCAAACAAGGGTGTTTTCTGAGCAGAGAAGATGTTTTCACAGGGCATTCCCTGATTCCTTCTCTGGCATCGACTAGAGAGGAGGTGTGGAAAATCATCCAGGGTGCTAGCAAATGTTTCTGGCCAGAAATGGCTTTGCAATTGACCTGGATGCACATCAGTTGTTTTGTTTTACTCTGTTTCAATGGACTTGGGCAAAGGCGTTACTTGATAAACACAATATTTCAGGAGAGAAACGTATTAGGTCCAATTCTGAGGGGACATGGTAAACCTTGATTGTATCCAGAATGAGGATCTAGCTAGCCAACTACCTACTGTCTGTGAGGAACGTTGGCAAGAGCTGGAGATTCTGGCTGCGGACCAGATGCTTAAATACCTGAGGTGAGAATCGGCCTCAAGGATTGGAAGATCTCTCGAGCAGGAACCAGTATACATGTTTTGGGGTTATTTCCAAAGGCAGGCCTAAAAACAGGAGGTAGAAATGGCAAAACAGTGATTTCCAACCAGCTCTTTTGGGAAACTTCCATAAAGGTGGCCTCCAGAGGGATTCTTTGGAGTAGCCATCTGCAGGACTGCTCTCCTTCCACCCATTGTGGTAAATCCAGCACTGAGCAGAGTTTGGACCGGATGGCCTTTGTCAGTATCCCCGAGGATCAGTGGGTTCCTGGCATTAAGGCAGACCTCTGTTCTTGGTGGCCAGGTTTCTGCTCTGTGCCATACCTCAGAAGACGTGGCTCATGTGCTGCTCTGATTGTGCTCTTTCTGGTTTGTCGCCAGTGCTCCAGGACCTGCGGAGGCGGTGTGAAGGTTCGGAGCATCCACTGCATTGACACACGGGGTCAGCGACCTCTGCGGCCCTTTCACTGCCAGACTGCCTCACACAAGCCTCCAACGCAGTTGCCGTGCCACACCAAGCCCTGTCTGAGTTGGTACACCTCCACCTGGAGAGAGGTGAGCTGGAAGTCTTTGGAAGTGGGGGAAGACTCCGAATGCAGCCTGGACCCTTACTCGCTAGTTCTGTCCCCCAAGACATACAGCCGGTGTAAGAGCCAGCTGGCCTATTGGACAGGCTGGTGTGTGTGTGTGTGTGTGTGTGAGTGAGTGAGTGAGTGAGGGTATGTTTGGCATGCTAGAGCTTTGACTCACAGCTATTGTTCTGCTGGGCGATGATTCCCTCTGAAGGAAAGCCCACTGCATTCTCCTGCTTTTTCCCCATATAAACCTTGGAGCTCAGCATGCCCAAGAAGGAGACTCGGGCTGCAGAAGAAATGGCTCCTGCAGTTCCAGAATATCTTCAGTGGAGGTGGAAGCCAGCAGTTCATGGCTTGCTTACTTCTGGGGGGTGGGTGGGTTTCTGGCTGCGTTTGCTCCACCGTTGAAGACTGGCCCAGGGCCTGGAGCTGCAGGGATGGCTTAGCAGGAAGGGAGCGCCAGGATGCCTGGCCATCCCAGCGGCTTCTCAGCCAGATGCCTCTTTCCACCCTTCCAGTGCTCTGAACTGTGTGGAGGGGGTGAGCAAGAGCGCCTGGTGACGTGTCCCGGATTGGGGAGGTGTGACCCAGCCCTCCGGCCAAACAGTACAAGACTGTGCAACACCCAGCCCTGCACCGAGTGGAGAGTGGGATCTTGGGGGCAGGTAAGCCCCCTTCCGTGACGTGGCCCCCAGCCCCCCTGTGCCCTCACCGCAGGGCAAGCGGTGCTCAGAGAGCTCTGTGTTCCCTGCAGTGCACGGCCACGTGTGGCGAGGGCATCCAGAGGAGGCAAGTGAAGTGCCTGAACACAAAAACCGGACAGGCGGAAGAAGACAGTAGCTTGTGTGAGCACGAACCGTGGCCAGAGAACAACCAGAGATGCAATTCCCAGGACTGTCCTGACAGCGAAGCAGGTAAGTGGGCATCTGGGGTGGCTGCTGGTGGCTGAATTGCCCAGAGCCCCTTATTAGGGCGGTGCGTGGCATTTGGCTGTTTGGAGGTTCTGGCTGGGCCTGTCAGGGGCCTTCGGAATAGGGAGGGTACCGCTGTTGGTTGTGTGTGCAGCTGTTCCACATGTAGGTGACTGGTAGATCTATTTATGGCATCTGGGCAGCTTCCAGATTGGCCTCAGTGAAACTTGTGGCAAAGGTTTGGCTGTGGTACGGCTGCCTGCTTGGGCAGATTTTGAGAGAAGACCTCTTTAAGCCTCTTGGCTAATTACTTGGTAGTGAAGGACTACCTCTGGCCTCTGGGCTGGTTACCTGGTTTGTCTGCAGAAGACCGATGGACTCATTTGCCCACAGCTGGACTCTCTCTAGGACATCTGGCCTCTGTAAGCCCCCAGATCTGAGACAGATGTCCAAGACAGATGTCCAAATGTCACCTGACTCCAACCCATTCCTGCTGCATTTGCAGAGTAGCTCGCTGCTATCTGGCCTTCTGCCCAAAGGGAGTTTATACCGAGTGGCAAATGGTCATTAGCAATAGGGACCAAGGCCCTCATCCTTGGGGCTATTGCTGTTTTGAAGAAGGATACAGAGATTGTTTGGGCTCACACAACATGCTTAGTGGGATTATTGATGGGGCAGGAGGTTGGGTGAACCTCTTAACCCACTTAGATGGAAAGTAGGTGTAAACCAAACCAATGTTTGCCACTCAGTGAGGTTGTGTAACACCCCCCCCCCCCCGTATCTGCCTTCTCTTCCTTCCCAGGCTTCATCTGTGAGCGCGACCACCTCTCCTTCGGCTTCTGCCAGACCCTGCTGTGGCTGGGAAGGTGCCACCTGCCCGCAGTCAGTGCCCAGTGCTGCCAGACCTGCCACCCACATGGCCTGCTCCATCGGGATCGTGGTGATGAGCGCTCCTCCCGGAAGTGAACGCCTCCGTGCCCAGGAACCTCTGGTGGGCGAGAGCTGCAGAAGACCCACTTCAGCCAGTCAGCTCTTCGCTCCGCAAGTGCTCAGAAACCAACCAATATTTTCTGCCTGGTGTGGTGCTCAATCCTGTGGCTGAGCTGTGCTCCAGGCAGCGAGAGAGGCCTTGAGCCCACAGCGTCGGAAACAGCTGGCGGGGGCACACGCAACCTGGCCCCAGGAAAGCAGCTTTTGGAAGCCACCTCAGAAATATCTCTGGTGCTACAGTTGGTAATAGTCACTCAGTGTTGGCAGGCCAGCACAAAACTCCTGAGGAGTGATTTTTAAAAAAAGAATAAAACCAACTATTTTTATATTTTATGCAAATGAGCATGTAGCATTCCACAGAATATAATTTGATCATTTGGTTGGGTTATAACTACAAAGATTTTTCTTGTTATAGATGTGAGGAGCTTCAGACAGTGAAGTTAAATATCCCGGTGCTGACTGTGCACGCATGCGCGTGCACACACACACAAGCGGTGCTACTGCTCTTGAGACCGTCAGGTGTTTCTAGGCCACCCAGCTGTGGGCGGGTTAGTAGGTCCTCCAGCAGGGCTGGCAGTCCTGTGCCAACCTGACTTGCCATCTGGGGCCACCTGAGACTTGCAAGCCAAAAGGATGCCTGTAACTGGTGCTGGACAGAGGCCAGCCTGCCTAATTGCCCAGGTGAGGGAGACTAAAGGGAAACTTACCTGGCTGGCAGCTGTTCTGCCTCCTTTCATTGCACAACCAAGTCTCCCCAAAGCATTGTTCACTTTCCTTTGGGAACTAAGAACACTTGATATCGGATCTACATTTTCTGCATTTGTAATTTCATCGTTAGCCACACTGGCAAAAATACATTGCTTTCTTACTTGCACCTTGAAATTGGAGAAATGGTGCAGGAGTTTCCTTAAAAGTCTACACAGGCCACACGTCCAAACTTTGTGTAATCTTCAGCTATCATAAAGGATCGCCCTGTTTTAAAGGAAGGATGGCCTGGCTTTGCCTACTTGCCTGTTTGGGGAGAGGGCTGTGGTTCCTTTGACTCCTGGTGGCTGCGTGGGCAGGGAGGGCTGCACAGTATTTGTAGAAGGCTGTGGAAGTTATTTGCCCTGGTTCCTTCTGGGAGGTGTTTTGACTCCCCTGTCTAGGGCTCAGAGAAAGGGACTGGCCTGTAGTTACCCATGAACTCCAGGGCCTTAACCACGAGACCAATTTGTCTGCTTCTGAATACCAAATGTCATCCTCATTCTAAGATGAAATTTCCCAATCAACATAATCAGAAACATTGAAAATTGATTGGGAGAAAAGTATTGTTAATACCTTTCTAAATTTTTAATGAATATAGCTCTCAAATGTGTTAAACTGCAGTAGCAAAGTTACAGCTAATCCTGTTGTATTTTTGTTTTTCTGTTAAAATTTTAAATTGTACCCATCTCGTCTTAGTCTCTGTGCTTGCTTAGCGTGACTACAATCTGCTCAAATGTAAGAGTGAATCGCGCCTGTGTTCGCTCAGTGAGATTCAACTCCTCCCACGTGGCTTTGGAAGGCAGCAAAGGTCAATCGGGAACTGCTCAAAATTTGTGCCAATTTGGATGTTTCTCAAAGATCCAACTTCACATCTTGATGAGTGGGATTTTAATGGTGCAGATGCTCCGACTCTCAGTCTGTCTCCCTGAAAAGTCTCACCCCGCAGCCTGGCCAAGTCTTGGTAACAGACGCCAGGTTTGCCCTCCTGCCTATCTGCAAACGGCCGAGCAGTGAGAAGCATCAACCTGGGAGGTCACCAAGCCCTGCTGCTTCTTGAGCCAAGGCGGCGGGTGGAGTAGAAGAGCCAGTGGGGGCCTGGAGGCCAGGGAGAGCCAAGCTGCAGCAGTCCCAGTGGGATGCCCGGGCCATGGGCCAGGAAGCCCCTGATCCGAGGGGTAGGCCCTCTGCAAGGAGCAGCTTATCTCGCTTGCCAGAATGATCTAAAGTGCTGAGGAGTTCCAGAAGGGCAGAAATTGAGGACAGGACAAGGAGTGAAATTAAAAGGGGGACCCCTGACAGTCTGAGCTGTTCACTGGGGAGTCTGCGTGGAGCAGGAGTGGCAGCCCTCCCTGCCTGTTTTCAAAAGGGGGGGGCTGGAGGGAATGGCTTAAGTGCGGTGATGGCAAACTTACGGCACACATGTTGAAGTTGACACGCCAGCATTCACCAACATCTAACAACCGCTCTTGAAAGTATGCCCCGTTCTTGTGCAATTTTCAGAGGCAACACTAGAATTGGGTGTGCCCATTTGTGGCCCGCAGAGCCTTTGAAAATCATGCAAGAGCGAGGGTGCTTTCGCAAGATGTTCAGAGGCTGGCGAGGCCTCTCTGAAGCTGCTTCAAGAACAAAGGCCTCGTGACCCAGGGCAGCCTTGGGTGGGCCGCAGGGCCTACTGGAGAAAGAGAGCAGAGCCTGAAGGGACGCGGGGAGTGGGGGATCCTGGAGAAGGCGGGGCCGTAGGGCAATGCCGCCATGCCGCAAGGCTCGGGCACCAGGGTGGGGGAACGGCATGAGGCAACCTATGTGAGTGGCCACAGTGGCGCCAGGGCTGAGGTCGAGGCCAGGGCCTCGGCGGGAGATTGCACCGAGCTTCTGTGTCCCAGAAGGACTCTTTTCGCTGTATGGCAGTCCGGCTCTTTCATTGCCAAGTGCCAACAGCATTGCTGCCATGTGGTTATAGGAGTCCTGCCCTTATGGATTCTGGCCTATTCCTCATCTGTTTTGACACATCCTTTCCCCTTTATACGGGAAATGCAATGATAGCAAAAAACATTTTTTCAACAATTCTCTATTTTATTCACCTTTAACAGAATAGCTATTCATATATACCCCATTAGTGGAAAAATCAACTAAAATCGGATTTTAAAAATTACAACACACATTCATAGAACATAGGATTGGAAGGGACCTTGGAGGTCCTCTAGTCTAAACCCCTTTGAGCAGGAGACCTTATACCAGGGGTAGGCAACCTCGGCTCTTTTATGACTCCTGGACTTCAACTCCCAGAATTCCTGAGCCAGCCATGCTGAGGGGAAAGGGAGTTTCCAAGCTGAGCCATGCTGCCTCAAGAATTTTGGGAGTTGAAGTCCACGAGTCATAAAAGAGCCAAGGTGCCTACCCCTGCCTTATACCATTCCAGACTGGTTGTCCAATCTCTTTTTTATAACCTGGCAATAAAAATTGTTCATATTTAAAAATACCAATTTTAAGAGAATATTAACTTTTTATTCTATACAGTTCATCTGAGATTGATCGGGTCTGCTCACTCCTCTTGTTTGCAATTAATTGGATGCTTTCAAAATGATTCTTTAAAAATAATTTTCAGTATTAAATTCAAGGTAATGTTATAAAGAAGTTGATACAAAGGAGGCAGATATTCCAAGTCAGTCGGGGTCCAGCACACACTGGTCCACAATCTCCCGCAAACTGGGATTCTCCATTGCTGCTGCGACTCTCTCTTTATCATTGATTTGTTTGTTGACTGCAACACAATAGAAAAATTCTCAAGAAGCTTTTGACTGGAAACCAAGCAAATTTATCATCAAAGCAACTGCAATCCACCTCATAATATTAAAAGTAAATGTCTATGGAGATTCTCAGTTATTCAGGTCACGGTTGTCCCAAAGGTGCTTTTTCAAAAGGCAACTGGACTTTCTTTGTTTTCGCTTAAAGACATTTCACTTCTCATCCAAGAAGTAAAAACAAAGTAAAGCACATTTGGGATTAAGAGGGAGTGATTCAGGAGGGACTGGCTGGTTTTTTTTCACTGATTATGTGCCATCTTCATACCTTTAACTGCTTTTTTATTTTTCTCAGGATGTATTATCCATCAATCTTCTAAATGAATAATTATGGTAGCATCATAATTACTACTTGCAGTGGCATAATGCAACAGTAAGGTGAAAAGGTATGCAACTTTTAAATCTTTATTTTGCACAGTACGAAGCAAATGTCTCATGGTGGGCTTCACTTAGACGCATCAGCTCCTACCTAGTGGAAATCCTATCTGCCTTACTACTCCCCCAGGAAACTTTCTTCTAAGGGACAACTTGGAGGGCATGACTTTAGGAAGTTCCCTGTGATGAAGGTCTAACCTCTAACAATGGAATTATCTTTTAATAATGACCTATACACAATATTTGGTGCAGCAGAGCGGGGTCTACCCTCCCACCCTTATCCACCCCCAAGCATGGAACACTCAATTCAACCCATCTCTGGGTCTTCATTGTGGGGGGAAATGAAGGCGATCAGTTTTAAACAGCTTTTTCCCCATTAAAAATATTTCACTCTAACCGCAACCTGAAGGTATACTTACTGTCTTCCTCAATGGAATGAGCCCCCTCTGATATGTAGATTTCCAGCTAATGAGACAGAAAAATGTCAGCTTAGAAACACCTTTTGCTCCATTAAGAATCTGCACATTGCCCCCCCCTCTCTGCGTCCAGCTATGTTGAATAAATAACCTACACCCAACATTTCTGCTTTAAAAGCAAGAGATTTCTTTTTCATGTGTTTCTGAAAGAGTGTGACAATTATGCAAGTGTTTCCTTCCCTTTTTATAGGCCCTTTTAAACCAAATTTGAACTCAAAACTAATTAATACAAACTTGAAATAATGTGCGCATCGGTGATGGCTGACTAGGGTCACCTTAGGCCTCTCCATTTCTGCCTTCTTGCAAACAGCCTCTCTCCCGCAGGATGAGGCTACGCAAGCTGTGGATTGCCACCGTGCTATTCTTATAGCCCAAGTAGTGCCAGCAACCACAGTCTTCCAGGAGAACCTCTCTCGCAGTTCAATGAAGAGAAAAACACAAATGACATACCTTGTGCTTGAAAGGTAAACATCGCTGAAGTTTGATCCTCAAACAGAGTCCTAAATTTTCATGAAAAATACTTCAGTTTGCTTTTCAGACATATGACTCATCCTCTGTCTCTCAATTATTTTTTTTATCAGAACAGCAACTGACCCAAGAGCCAAGCAGGGGAAAGTCTGGTTCTAACTTTTAGTGCCCTGGCTTAGCAAATATTTTGGGAGAACCTGGTTTGCTTCATTTAAAAAAGATAAGCCTCTGTACAAAGTCCATTTTTTCTCAGTGGCGGCAAAGAACAGGGAACAGTTTTCAACACATTGGAACGCTTTTCACTTAGGTAAGAGCCTCTCCTGAAGTCACCTGTGCCAGCTACACCCAGCGAGGGTCTTGCCCCTGCTTCAGTAGAAATAGATGTTTGTAAATGTTTGATGCTTGCAAGCTGCCTATTGATTAAAATTATGATATCCTGAGGCAAGAAATCTTCCCTTAGATAATAAAATGAAAGGATGGCTTCAAGGAGAGCACAAAGCCAAAATATGATTTGCTTGTCCCCAAGAGATGCACCCCCCAAAAAAAAAAATTGGCTTATAGTTTCATGATGAACCATGATTTAATGCAGGTTTATAAAGTGCTTCTTGCTTTAACCATCACTTGTCATATCTGAGTCCAGAAGTCTAACATATTTATTTAACTCTGCCAAGTTAAATTTGTACAGCAGCCCCCAATAAAAACAAATATTGGCTCAGCGGCCAGCCTGGGGGGGGGGGCACCGGGGGCCTCCCGGTCGGGTTTCGCCTCTGCCCGGAGCGGCCGTGGAGGCTGCCGAGGCGGGGGAGGCCCTTCCGGGGGACGCGGAGGCGGCGAGCCTACCGATGAGCGTGGCCAGCGAGCAGTGGGGCACGGTGGGCGTGAAGCGGATGGTGATCAGGCTCTCGCCCGGCCCGATCTCGACCACCTCCACGCAGCTCTCGCTCACCACCTCCAGCTCCTCCAGCGTGTTCGGCTTCTCGGGGTCGCGGATGGTGCGGATGAGATCTGCGCGGGGCGGAGACGGGCGG
>NW_015386436.1:814678-932660 GCF_001527695.2 Protobothrops mucrosquamatus
GGCCGTGGCCGGGCCGGCCGAGCTGCGCCTGTCGGGGCTGTCCTCGGCGCGGCTCCCCGGCGTCTCGCTGCCGGGCGCCTGGGAAGAGTAAGCGCCGCCCGCGGAGAGGGAGGGAGGGAGGGCGGGCGGGAGTCCCAGCGAGCTCCCCGGAGAGGCGCCGGTGGTGGTGGTGGTGCCGCCGAGGGGGGGGGCGAGCGGCGGGGCTGACCCGCGGCGCCTCTTGCAGCTTCGTGTGGGCGAGCGGCGAGGCGGAGGAGGCGGCGGCGGGGGGCCGCCTGCGGCTGCTGGCCGTCACCGAGGCGCGGGCGCTGCTCCTCTACGAGGCGGCTTCCGAGTCCGGGCGGTGGGACGCGACCCTCCTGCGCGGCGTCCCCGAAGAGCGGCTGCGGGCCCTGGCGGCCTCCCGGGACGCAGGCGAGTCTTCCCGGGCAGAGGCGGGGGCGGGGAGGGAAGGGGCCCGGGGCTGCCTCCGGGCTTCCTCCGGGGGGGGAGGCGGGAAGATTCTGTTTTGGGAAGCTGCTCTCTTCACGCCTCTCCTCCGTCTGGCAGCTGCAGAGCGGAGGTCGATGGACCCAGTGGGGAAACGTCTCTCCGCTGGTGCTTCTGTGCCTTTCGGCGCCCTGGCGAGAGAAGGCTGGGAAGAAAAGGCTCTGGGTTTCAGATGGTGCCACTTAAGAACGGCCATTCCTGAGAACAGGAGCTACTGGGAGATGGTCTTTAGGGCCCCGTCCTGCCCCAGGAGATGACGAATTAGGCCCCAAACCTGTTTCTCTGTGTCATCTTTGTGTAATACTATCCTCTGCCTAGCTCACCCCATATTCCTACTTGTGGTTGATAATGTGATAAGGAGAGAGAATACATTGAATGTGAATCCAGGTAAGATGGAAATACTGCTTCTTCTAGCAGCTGATGAGCTAATTCTACTTTACTGTAGGGCTACATTAACAAAACCTTCTTTATGTCCTCTTTTACAGACTTACTATCTATTTCATCCTTGCAAGTGCTGTCATTTAAAAATAGCAGAGCTATACTGTTGCTCAACAACTTTATGATTGTACACCTAATTTTTCCTGGAGGAGAACTGGGGGAAGAGGTGGAAGGCTGCTTTAGACTTGATTTGCCCCCACAAACTTTGGAAAGGACAGTAAATGTTACTTTCTGCAGAGGTATCATCTTCTTGCTGGATGAGACCGGATGGATACGTATCCTTTAATATAAAGCTGGTGTTGGGCGAGCTTCCAAGAACTGTCTGTCCCGGGTTGGGTATCACTGAAATCTAAGAGTGGAAATTGGTGCATTTTACCTAATAGAGATTTAGCATGTTAACTCCCAGCTTTATTGTGAAAAAGGCAAAACGTGCCCTGTTGATCCAAGGATTCTTGCAGGGTGGGTGAGGAGGACACAGAAGGGTGAATGAGGACTCTGTATATCCCATGAGGGATATCTCAAATGGTAGTATTTTCCCAGCAGCACGTTCTATTGAATTTATAGCTTACTTGATTTTCTGTGCACATTTACTCTAAAATAAGATGACATTGCCCAGTAAGGCTTAATCCGAAGCAGGCATACACATAGTTGTGCTCTTTGAAGGGTGTGTTTCTTGTTGGTAGTTTTGTCCTGTTATTTCAACAGCCTGTGAACTTCTTTAACTTTTTACAAAGATATATTTGGTGCTATCGATGGTGCCTATTTGGCCCACATCAGTGTTTCTCTCTATCAGTCACGGGGGCAAGAAGAGGGAAACCAGGATATGCCATTTCCTCTTGTGCAGCTAAGTATATCATATGATCTCAGCATGGCTGTGGTTGTCAGCCGCTCCAGCTGTGTTGCTGCTGTTGACCTCAACTTGTACTTCAGGTAGGTGACATGAAATGTTTGAAGGCTATTTTCCAAAGGCTGCCTGATTTCCAGCATAAAATTTGTTTATTTAGATGATTTATATGACCACCCATCTCACTTGAGTGATTCTGAGTAGTTTATAAAGATTAAGAGCATGAAAACCACACATATAACTCCCCATGTCTCAGGGTAAACCAGTAACCCACATTCACAATCCCCCTCCCCCACATCAACAGCAGCAGAACTCATCTAAGCTCTTGACCCAAATGCCTGGGGAAACATCCAGGTCTTCAGCGTCTTAAGTGAACAGGGCTGGGGCCATCCGAATCCCCCATGGGATGTTCAGGACAGTCCACAGCATTTTTCTGTGACCCGAATTAGCTAAATTTGCTGTTGAGCCATTCTTCTCCAACCCTTTGCTTCTTTGCATCAGTATGTTGTAATATTTGGATGATGTTTTTATGTTTGGATGTTTTATGGATGATTAAACCTTGTTGAAGCTTGAAAAGTAAAGGGAAACTTGCCTTATTTCTATTACCCCCTTTCCTCCCAGAGAATATCCTGACCATTTATTTTGCAAGCAGCAAAGCTTTGAGGGGCTGGATGAAGATGACCTCAGTAGTTCAGGTTTCAGCATGAAGTCCTTGCAGCCTTTATTTCAGACGGACAGGTGAGTTGGCCTTCAAAGGTGCTTTTATAGTGACAAGAAGAATTGTTTCATTGAAAAGTGTAATTCTGACATCTTCATTTCATATATCATTGAAAATGTTAAGATCTTTCGCTTTTTTTCCAGATCCCGGAAGACACACGTACTACCTTTGAATGATATACACTCACACAATTATTCTCCACATTTGGATACGGATGTTGAGTTGCCTTGGTATCAGCATCTTCTGCCCTTGGAACCTCTTAACTCCAAGACTTGGGACACTTCTGCAGCGTCCCTCTTTCAAGAGGTTGCGTTTGTTCTTTCAAGCTCCAGAGGGAAAGATACTAAAAGCACCAAAGACAGGCGATGGAAGAATATACATTTAAGTGACCCAGAAGAGCCTGGGAATCTTGATTGTAAACAGGTGACAGGTTTTCACGTGCTGTTCACTGTCTCAAGTGAGAGCGAAGGACTGACTCTTGTCCTGTGGGATTTGGTGACCCAGGATATCACACAGTCTTGTGTGGGGAAAAACTCCTTTTTTGTGGAATATACCAGGGAGGAACCACTATGGCTTGTCCTTTCAGGTGAGCATCTTTGAATTTAATTGCAGATAAATATTTTCCCTCTAGAAATAATTTCAGAGTTGAAATTGTTTTCTCTTCTTGACGTTACTAAAAATGACCGAGGGAGCTGTGTTCAAGTCACTAGAACATCTTTTCTGTAGACAATGAGCAATATGGAAATAACCCCTCTCTTTTGTGACAATCCTTAGAGACTGGCCTCTCCTTGTTCCTGTTTGGCTTTACACAAGAGGAATTCTTGAACAGACTGATCATCTATGGAAGCGCTAGCACTGTAGATTCCCTTTGCCGCCTCAATGGATGGGGAAGGTGTTCTATTCCGGTCCATGCCTTAGAGGTAAGGAAAGAAGCCTGGGGCATCCTCGTTTCCAGGGTTAGAGGCGGCACTAGCACTTAGACGTATAGGCTTACAGCCCTCTCTAAGCAGTTTACAGAAGCAGTCTATTGCTCCCCCCCCCCCAACAATCTGGGTCCTCATTCTACTGATGTCGGAAGGATGGAAGGCTGAGTCAACCTTGAGCCGGTAACAACTGAACTGTCGAACTACTGGCATCAGGCTGTCACCAGAAGTAGCCTGCAGTACTGCATTCTAACCACGGCTCCACCACGGCTCCACCACGGGTAGCGGCGTCTTGCTATTGCTGAGGATTTTCTAGAGGACTCCGACTTTTTCCCTGATGCCTATGAAGCTGTGAGGCCTTGGCCATCCATTCTAGAGCAGAAAGATTGATTCCGCACACGTTTTGCTCTACTTTAAATGGTTCTGGTATTCAACCAGTGGAGACAAAAGTTCTTCCGCTGACAAGACAAGAAAATGACTTGGTTAATTCCAGCACAAGTCTTCATATGGTGAAGATTGTTGTGGTTTTTTTTAAGTATTGCCATTTGCAATTTAGAGTCATCCATCATTTATTACCTTTAAAGAATCCTGGATCTTACATAAATCACTGATCCTTTTGCTGTATATTGCAAAGAAATATTAACTTCCTTGGTTCCTGGTCAATGTTAGTTACAAATCTATGTAAAAGTAAGCTGTAACTAGCATATAATCCAGAACTTATTTTGGTGTACTCAAATATATTATATACAGAACAAATATATTACTTAGCATAGATCATATTCATGTTAAGAAGTTTGTAAGCAGAGAAGGAATGCTAGTGCTCAACTCCTCAAGAAAAAGTTCCTCTGTGATTGGACAAAAGTTTGTCTCGATGTTGTGACAGCCAGATCTCTGAGAAGAGAGCTTAGGAAGTAAGAAGCAAAATCCATGCCTTGATGTTCCCTTGGACACTCAGGCCAGGTGCTAATTAAGAGGAGTCAAAGTATTGATGTTGGATCTCTGTATAAGTATAATATAAAAACTATATCTTTGATATTTAGGCTGGTTTAGAGAACCGACAGTTGGACACTGTGGATTTTTTCCTCAAGAATAAAGAGAACATTTTCAGTCTGTCTGAAGCAAGCTCTGTGCAAGATCAGCCTGTAAATAATATGTCAGATTTTTACTTGAAGAGTAAGTAAACTATGAATGTTCACACTGATATTTTATAAATTGCAGTGTAAATGCAAAAGGAGCATCACTTGACTGAATGCAAAGTGAACTGCAGGTGCTCAGGGCAGATCCCTGTGAATCCCAGGTCCATGGGTTTTCAGAATGCTTAAAGGAATAAATTGTGGTAACAGCTAGTCCTTGAGTTATGAATGTAATGGAGCCTGCCAATTACATTCGTAACCCGAGGATTCGTTGGAGTGAATCACGTAAAGTGAACGTGAAAACTCCCAGCTTTTGCCCACATGTTCGCCAGCCGAATGGGCGGGCCGTTAAGTGCACGAGGTACCTCAGGGTGGGGAAGGCCGGGGGGGGGGGAAGTGATGGAACAGCCCACCCACTTCAGACCACCCAAGGACCCCCCCTGTCCCACTGAGATACCTCATGCTCCCCAAAATTGCTTCCCCCTGATTCTGCCGCACCGGCCCTTGCGCTGAAAACGGAGCCTGGGAAGGACGCAGCGGCCCCTCCCGGGCTCCCTTGTTGCCGGCAAAGGCTTTTTGCAAAGATGCCCGGAGCCCAGCGGACGCGATCTCCCTGCAGGCTTTGGCAAGGAAGCAGCAAACGGAGGGAAGGCCTGAAGGACCGAAGCCTGCCTTCCGCTTGCAAAGCCTTTTGCAGCAGATCTCCTCCAGGCCTCGATTCCCAGAGAACAGAGGCCTAAAGGAGTGGGAGATCACGCGCGATCAGTTGCACGAGATCTCGCCTGATCTCGTGGTACTTTAGGCCTCTGTTCTCTGCGAATGCCCCCAAGGCCTGAAGCACCGAAGCAGGCAAAGCAAGGGTGAGCGACTGCCGTGGTGCTGCAGCATTCGTAACCTCGGGACTGTGTCGGTGATGTAACTTCAAACAGTCGCTAGGTGAACTGTCGTAATTCGAGGATTATCTGTATATCACTCTGACATCACTTTGAAGACAAATGTAAATTTGTGCATTTCTTAACGTGATATTCACATTTTTATTGGTTTTACTCTTTTCCTACAGGTGTTGAAGAATTGAGGCCAGCGTTGGATTTACTTTGTAAGGCAATTCAAGAAAATGATGTGGAGACCCAGAGCAAGCATTTCTCTGAGCAGCTGTTGAACCTCACCTTATCTTTTCTCAACAAACAACTCCGTGAGATTTTTACACACAGAGAAGGTAGAGTCGGTATCATATATCTATTTGACCTGAATTGGTATTCTCTGTACCAACAACAAAACTTCTATTTCCGGAATGGGTTTATTTACAATTTTTGTGCTTCTTAAATCATCAAGGGAAGAAAGCAAGAAACAGGGCAGTGTGCAGGTTCAGCCTTAATACCCACCTGCTCAGGGGCTATTAAGAGTCTATAAAGCATCTAAAGATATTTTACTCTTGGGCTTGGTTGTGGTTGTAAGTCGAGTACCACCAACTCTCCCTTTTTATTTATCATAATATTTTACTTATTGTCTGGCTGAGATCTTGCAGGATATCATGATTTTCCCAGATTTCAGCCATGTATAATTTATTAAAAGTTTTTATATTTCAATTGTTTAAAATAGATGGATGGATTCCTGTGAAATTAGTTGATAGTGCCAGCCACTTGAAAGGCCACTTTTTCCTGATTTAATTGGAAACACCTTTTTTCTAAGAATTATTATTACTATCGTCCATTTTCTTGGCAAGCCAAAGAAAATTCAGAGCAGTACAGAAAAACAGTTTTATAAACCTGCAATTACTCTATAAAGTCTACACAAAATTGAATAAAATAATATTAAATGCTTTTTTAAAAGTCTATTTTAAAAAATTAAATATCTCTGGCTTCTAGAGTTACTGCATCCGGCAACTGTCTGGCTAGGTTGGAAATGATTTCCTCCAGAATATTCAGGTTGATACTGAAAAACAGAGAGAATGGAGCTCTGGGGGACCCCGTAGCCCCAACCTCAAAGGCAACCCAAAATTTCTCCTCTGACTGCCTTGAGTAGCAATCCTAAAGATAAGGACGAACTACCTAAATGTACCGAGTTCCACAAGTATCTTACGATTGCTGGGATGTAAGCTATTGAGAAATTCAGTAGAATCAGTCTGGCAGGTTTCCCTCTCTCCTTAGTCAGCACCAATAAGGCTGCCTCAGGGTTAACAGTAGGCCTGAAGCCAGACAGACAAGAATTCAGGTTAGTTTCTTTCAAACCCATCTGTAGCCAGCCATGTATCACCTCCTGTATCCCCTTTCCCCCAAATGGGAAGCTGCTACAGGACAGTGGCTACCTGCGCCCTCAGGGCTTCTGAGAAGGAGAGCTTGCTGGCCCAGCCCCTTTCCACGGCGCTAACGTGACTCCTTCGCTGCTGGCCGTTTCCAGCCAAGAAGCAGGACAAGGACCGAAGGAGCAGCATCCTGTCCCTTCTGACCTACAGCTGCCAGCAGCCCAAATCCTTCTCAAAGGGAGTAGTGTAGTGGCTTCGTGGTGGATAACTGTGCAGCCTCTATAGTTGCCATTCTCCCCAAGCAGCCTTTTCAGTAGCGTTACTTGATTGTCTTCCTGGTGCTCTTCACAGAGGTGGATGAAAACATGGTCCAGTGCATTGACATTTTAACCAGCTACATCACTAAACTCAGGACACTTATGATCAGGTTCCCTCATAAGCCATTTGGTGTCGTAAGCCAGCCCTGGGATTCTGAAGATAACCTACCCCAAATGGACCAAAGACACTGGGAAGCATTTGATACAGAGGTAAGCAGAATATAGCTTGAATATCAGACTATATCAGAATTTCACACATGATCTCAATTTATTAAATAATTTCCTTACTACACATATGCATAGCAAATTGGAGCCACGTACAGAGCCTTGCCTAAGTCCAGCACTTGAAAGGAATTGATTTCAGTGCGAAGGAGCAAAGTGGGGATGTAATTATTTTAGCAAGAGAGCATTTTGTGTATGTGAGAGAGTGATGTTAGAGCTATGAAAATATCCTGGTTTGTGCTGAAGTCATTTGGAAAGGTAAATCTGTACCAGGCATCGTCTCGTAACAGAATAGAGTTAAGCTGGAAAAGACTACAGGAAGGCCTCTGGCTTCTTAGGCTGGGTAGTCTTCCTCCTTCCGCAGACATCCTCCGAAATGGATGGGCAGGGCCCAAAGGGAAGTGCTTTCTACACCAAGCTGAATCACTTCATAGAATTTACTGTCGGGTGATGCCTTCATGGTCATCAGCTTAAATATTTTTTTAAAATGGTAGCAGTTTTATAAAGGAGAAGCCCGTTTATGGCTTCTCTTTAATCCAGCTGGTTCAGTAGCTTCTGTGGAGTAGCTTGGCTGCTGAGTATGAGATACAGACTTGTCATCTTTTTAGGAAGACTTTTAGGTCTGCTATTCCGTGGGCTTAGTTTCACTGTCTGATCAGCTAATGACTCCCTGGCATTTTGGAACACACTCCCCCCTCCAGCATGTCACTCAGCAGAAATGCTGCTCATCTCCAGGCCTCAGGAGACATTGCCCTGGTCAGCTCTTCTCAAGTCGTAAGGGTAGACTTAGCTTCAGTTGGGTTTGTGCCCCTCTGCTTTCATCCAGCATTCCTCTGTTCTAAGCCCCTCCCCACTTCCCTCCCCTCTCCTCAACCTTTCAAAAAAGAATACAAAACTCAGGGTGGGTAGAGGGTCTCCTAAGGTGGCTCTTGAAATTGCTCATCATTTTATTTTCCAGCAAGCAGTTACTGAAGCCCTTCTAAGCAACAGAGTGCCAGAGGCACAAACCTTTTTCCGTTTGACTCACAACCCTGCCCAGGATCTCGGGCAGCTCACCCGGATAGGCCTGGAGATGGCTTACAAAAGCCTCCTGAAGAATGACATCAGTGAAGCTTCCAGACTTTTAAGGAACATGGTGAGGAATATACTGCAACTCCACTGAGCGCCATCTAAAATCTTTGCTAGAGTATTTTCACATACACAGATTTTGTATCTTCACACACTGAGCATAATTCTTTCTCCTTTGTTCCTCTGGGCTAGGCTTTAAATGGGAAAGGGTGATCATAGCCCTCAGGGACATTTCTGCCTTCTTGACCCCACTGTTTATTCACAACACACAGTTAAAAAGCCGTAGCCAGGGTCTCGGGTCCTTCCATGCCAGTGCAGAGAACTATGCCAAGACTTTTCCTTATGCACGTTTTTTGCAAACACTCCTGTTCTTTTTCCTTTCGACAGGGCCTCAGTGTGAAGCAGCAACTGCACAAAATATGTTTCTATACAACAGATTACCATGTCAGGGATTTCTTGGTAAGTTTAAGTAAAAATCTTTGCCTGTGAAATGATTTCAGTTAATTGTGTTTTTCCCCATGTATTCTAACCTCCTCAGATTGTTAATTTTTACTCAATTTTCAGATACGAGATTTGAGTAAATGGGTTCCAGTCTTAATAGCTGAAGTGGAAATTCAGCTGCACTGATGTCATTTTCTGATCTTATGTAAGGGACTGGCAGCACTTCTCTTACAATGTTGTCCCTTTGTTCCTTGCCATGTTCAAAATTTGATTTAAAGGAAACCTGAAAAATGTGTGTGTCTATTGGATAGAAAAGAAACAACCTAAAAGTTTGTTTTGACTCTGTAGGTGAGTGCCTTACAAGAGGAAGATGTTCTTCCTGAAACAGAGAAGGAAATGATAGACTTTGTGCATGAGGTGGAAAATATTTATTCAGGCACCTTCCAGAGAAAGGAAAAGAACGCAGCTTGTTGCAGGTAATGCACCTTCAGTCTGAACGCCTGGTCCCAGTGACCGACCCAGACTGGATCTTGCAACATTATCCTGGGACACATGTATCTGCCTTCGTTCATTGGTGAGCTGTTTGCCAGAGTTAATCTGATGCATCTCTGCTATTTGGCTCTGAAGGATCGTGAAAGAGGTTTTGGGAAGAATAAATTCACTGGTTTCAAGGAAATGCTTGATTATTGGTTCTAGGTCTTGGAGAAAAGAACCAGATGGTATCAACGTTGCTGCTTTGGATTCCTTTCTGAGCTGCACTCAAGACAGAATTCATAACAGGGAGCACAGGGTAATGCTAAACTGGGCTGAGTGGTGGTCTCCATCTACACGGGAAAGGGTTCTCCTCCTTGTGAGAGCTCAGGAAGGGGGTAAGTATTTGTTATTACGGGAGCGTGGGTTTGCGGCTTTTTATTTACTTGTTTGTTTTTATTTTTATCCGCCTTTATTATTTATTCAAATACTTCAAGGTGGCGAACCTATCCAACACACCTTCCTCGTCCTATTTTCCCCAGAACAACAACCCTGTGTGGTGGGTTGGGCTGAGGGGGAGGGACTGCCCCAAAGTTACCCAGCTGGCTTTCACGATTAAGTCAGGGACTTGAACCTACAGTCTCTGCCTCCTAGCCTGCAGCCTTAACTACTAGATCAAACTGACTGTTTTGTTTTTGGAAACAGCCGGTTCCTTCAAGGATGGGTAACTTGCAAGGAATCTCAACTCCCTTAATTGGTGCAGCCCACCCAGAAACCAGCCTGAATTTTCTCCTTAGGGGCTGGATTTAAGAGGGGGCTTAAAGCAGCCCTCAAGTGGCCCCCTGCACAGGGAGCGACATCATTTTTGTGGATGTTTTGATGGAAGAATGAAGAAAAACATTTAATAAGAGAAATAAGTTGTCCAAATTGTTTCAGATCAACACATATGTGCACATGCACAAAAACTCAATTTAGCTTCTCAGAAGCTTGGCTTCTGCAAGTTTATTTTAGAAATACAACTGGACTTCTCAGTGCATTTATTTCACTTTGTGGGTCTAGCAACAGTTAGAGAATAGCCATGTTAGAGAAAGCATAATGAAGAACGGAAGACAAATCAGACCATTTTTAGAATCCATAAAAATAAACCTCTCGGAGGAGCAGTGCAGCAGGAGCAAGGCGGTGGGGGCGTCTGGCCAGAAAGAGAGGAGTGAGCCTGGGGGGGGGGAGGTGGGGTCTCCAACTGCTTTGACTCAGCTGCAGCTGGGATATAGTTAGGCCAGGGAGATGGAGTTGGGCAGGACCCTCCGGCTAGTTCTTTTCCCACTAATAGCAGCAGCTCCACCGTCGTCCTCCAGACAGGTGGATATCAGCTTGAGGGTGGTCTGCAATGGTCGCATTGGCCAAGGGATTCTGGGTCTTGAAGGCTCTTATCTGGAAGGCGCCCGGCATGAGGAAAACCACCCTCCATGTATGCATAGTTCCTAATGTCCACCAAATGTTTGTACTTAACTCTATTAATTTCTTTAAAAATTAGAATTTAGGTTCTGTAATCCTGAGGCCCTCTGGATGTATTTGTCGTCTTGGCACGATTGGGTAAATATCAGTTCATGGATTTCTGAATCCCGACCTGAAGGCAGCCCTGCAAACTGGCCGCCCCTCCCTCTAGGAGCCATTGGCCGGAGGACCTTATGCAGCCACTACTTGCGAAATGAAGTCTTGGACATCCTAGCTAGGTAGGCGCCTTGTCCGTGTGAGGGGCCATTTCCATCCAGTTTTCCACCTACTGTTTTAACAGAAATGGTTGCTGTTTCTGCTCTGCTTTTTCTTGACAGAAATGGGACTTTTGTGCCCGCAGAACTCGAAGACTTTGAAGGCCTGCTGCAAAGGGTGGCCTGCACCGGAGGCCTGATGCAGGAGCCGCATCCTCTCCTGGGCTACGTCTCTGCAGGCGGCCTAGAGCTTCACGCATGCTTTATCCTTTATTGCTTAGAACGGGGGCTGGACCATATTCTCTACTCCTACCTGGATTATTACCGGTAGGTGGCCATGGCTGTAGGCGATTCCTGCAGAAGCATTTAGGGTAGCGGTGACTGGAGCAGCGGATTCTGTGAAGGGGGCCCTTCAGAGGCTGCTCAGCCCTTAAAAACAATTCCAAGCGTATTACTTACAAACTTGACCAAGCACTTTCTTCCCTGGTGTCTTTCTTTCCTGCAATGGTCTCCATTATGCCTTGTGGGAGAAACAGATTTTGTGTCAGACTCTCATTTCTTATATGGCTTTTCTTTCTATGTTCGGGTCTGCCATTCTGTGGGGAGGGGGGAGGAGGACGCTCTGCTATTCTGCTGTTGGGAGGGGGGAGTCTGGTATGGGGCATCAGCGGAAGGAGGACTGTGCCCGGGGCCATCTGTCTTATCTCTGCGCCGAGGGGAGGAGATCAAGAGACTGAGAGGAAATCGAAACCCTGAGAATGGTGCCTGAGAACTGCACTTATCAATCTGGTTCCCATAACAACTTTGCACCTGAGGATTGGATGAAATCAAACCGGACTTTTGGCTGTTGGGGTTTGGTCTGTCAGGGATGCTTTAGTGTAACGTTTCGCGTGGGAAATAATTGGATCTGGCTTTGTTTTCTTGCTGTCACTGTCTCTCAATGAAAGTTCCTTTTGAGATAATGCCCGTCTCAGAAGTTCTGCTTTCTTGGGAGAACTAGCTGAGGCAAGACCTTACATTTTGCTCTCCACTTGACAACTGTGAATTAGAGAAACAAGAGAGTTGTGCTGGTGGGATTGTGGGAACAGGTGATTGCCAACCCCCTCCCCAAGAAGGCCATTCCCCTCCAGCCCTCCGAGGCAGGACGGTTTTCTCACATGCAGCTAATTGTTGAGCCAAGTTAATTGGATGGGCTGATATCTGGGCAGGAGACACAATGCTTGCTTTGTCTTTGTAATTCTATGAAATGTTCTTGATTTTCAGTTTATTTTCATCAGCCTGTCCCATTTTGAACGATAAAGAGCTACGTGAAGCTCACCCTTGGTTTGAATTTTTAGTGCAATGTCGGGATATTGCCAACAATCCTGGAGGTAAGTGGTCTCTTTGCATCTCATTTGGACAAATGTTTTTCAAAAAGCAAAAAGCAGGTTTTCCAGGGATAGTTGCAGTCCCTGGCCTGACCTGGTAACACTTTTTGCTCCTTATGGGCCAAAATTACCTCCGTTGGACTCATTTGCACACCATTCTTCTCAGTAGACCTTTGAGAGGGAGGAAAATGAATGGGACCTTTGGAAATACATGCTAGAGTTGTGTATCTGTACTTAAAGGATTTTCAAACCAGCTTCGGTTAACCCGGTTGATTATGCTAAATCTGTTTTAAATTTTCTTTTGGACAACGCTCCCTTTGTTTTCCTTCTCCCCTTGCCTCAGATGCAGACATGATTTTTCAGGCTAGCCTAGCCAATGCCCAGATCTTGATTCCCAGCAACCAGGCCAGCGTGAGCACCATGCTGTTGGAGGGACGAACCCTTCTTGCCCTCGCTACCACCATGTTCGCCAGGGGAGGGATTGACCAGGTATGCCAAGTGCAGAAGGCTGGCAGCTGGCTAGAAGCCTGAAGAAGGCCCACCGCACCCAGCCTCCCCTCTCCCAGCCGCCAGCTGGCTTCGTTGGCCTGGCCCCTCGTTGGAGAAACAGAGAGGCTGGCCATTGGGCTGCCTCAAAAGCTTGGAACAGGGAGTGCCAGAAAATCATTTGTGCAAGTGGATTTCGATGCTTCTTGTGTTGCAGATTGTTCAGAAGGGAGACGGAAGAGAGAAGGTGGATGCGCAACTCTTCAGGATGGCACTTGCTCCTTACCCCAAGCTTAGAGCTGCCCTCTTCCCTCAGATCACGCCTCACGGGATCCCCCCTCCCGACCTTTCTCTCTATCACCTTGTTCAGGTAGGGTTCAATGCCACAGGTGGACACCATGGTGGACAGATCTAGTTTGGGCAGGCCCCGGACTTCCCTGGGCTGCCCAGCCTCTGAAGCAGAGTCCACCTTGGATGTTCCTTCCCCAACCCTGCAGTTCCCTAATCTGGTGGCTCTCCAGGGCAGGAGGGTGTCCTTTTTAGATTGTTGTTTTCCCCCTGAAGACCCTTGAATTGAGGCCCTTTGGCACACCAGAGCCCCCCGCCCTTGAAAACGCCCCTTCCACATGCTCTTGCATTGCTGTGGAGATGCGGGCAAATTGGGCTGGCTCCAAATTTGATGTGCGGACAGGTCAGTCCCAAACTGAGCAAAAGTTACAAGTCTCCCTGAGCAGTTCATACATGAGCTCTGAACTTTATCTGTTCTGATATATTGTCTGAAATGAATGTTTTACTGTTTCAGTGCTTGGCTCCCTTTGACTCCACCAAGTTGTTTGGCTGGCAGTCAGCAAATACGCTCGCCATTCCTGGTGAGTAAACTTTCACGTACGGTCAGAATCTAATGTAGTAGTAGTTAATCCCTGTTTTAGCATCAAGAATTCTTCTTCTGGTGTGAAGAGAAATAGCAGGTCCTGCTTTGTTTTGTTCTGATTGCAGTTCTGCTCTTTTCTGTTCTTTTCAGATATTTGCAGCGACCTGCCTCACTTCTCATGCTCAGCTCTTGTAAACAAGCATGCTATAATAGAGAATCTTGACTTCTCCTATTACTTACATCATGAGCGCCCCTCGTTTGCTTTCGGGGCGTTTTTAACTCAGCAGCTATCGAAGAGTGACCTCCCAAAGGAGTTGTAAGTAGTTAAAAGAAGCATGTGTGACTCTATTACAGTAATCATGATTTACAATTATTTTATTACAAGTGTTTATCTGTTTGATTCATGTCCTGTGTTTCTTCCTGGAGAAGGGTGTGGCGCACACCTTCCTGCCTGCTCTTCTTCCCAACAGTCCCTTGGTGGGTCGGTTGAGCTGGGAAGGACCGACCGACCCAGAGTCCCCCAGGGAGAGAAGGCTGGGTCTGAGAGAAAACTTGAACCCGGATCTCCCAGGCCCTGCTCTGTGCTCACACCACGGTTGTCTTTATTCGATTCACCTGGAGCAACATCTACTGACTTAAATACTTGTGACCCTCGACCACAGAGGGGAACGTAGCAAGTTCTGTAGACCTAGGTGGTGCCATAAATACCCTCTGGGTGAGCATCGGTTCTCAGAGTGGTGAAGGCTGAGGAGGCCGGCCTGAGGGCCTCTCTCTCAGTCCAGGGGAAACTGGCGTGTGTGCTGGGACTCTTGTAACCGTCCTCCCCTCCTCGGAAGGAAGTTGGGGGAATTTGTGCCGAGAGTGAAATTGTGCCTTTCCTAGGGTTCAGCAGGTGGCCAAGGAGGCCTACGCCCTGGCCCTCTCGGTCTTCTATGTGCCTCCTCTGGCTGCAACCTCTGTCTGCTTCCTGGAGATGCTGGGCCTGCAGAGTCTGAAGCTCAGGGTGGATGCCAAAGCCGCCAACGTGATTCTGAGCTTCATGTCCAGGAGAGAGGAGCCCCAGCACCACTCCATCCGGCAGTCCTTGGGTAACGCTTCCAAATACGGTCCCAGCCTTCGAGTTTTGCTCTCACTTGGGGTAGCTGGCTTCAGATTTTGCAGAAAGGCTGTGCGTAAGAAATCCACATCCACGGGGTTATCAGAGTGGCAAATGGAGAAACGTTTCAAGCAAAAGCTATTTTTATGTGCCTTTCTCTTTGAATTATTCTTGCTGATACGGAGATGCCTACCTGATGAAAAAGAAGTCTGCCGAATGAAGGCAGAGTCGGGGGGGGGGGGGAACCAGTAGCAACTCACTTGAGTGAATGACCCAGCGGCGCCCCCCCCATTCATTTGAAGAGGAGGGGGGGAGAGGGGGGAGCCCACTCAGACTGGGAGGAGTCTGTTGCTCTGGCTGTTCCCATAACCCTTATTTAAGCCTACGTTTGTTTTTGTGCGTGTAGTGTGTCTTCTTAGTGTTGTACATGAGTGATTGCCATGTGCTAAGTAAAGAGAATAAAACCCCTCCAGTCCCGGCCTAGAGAGCAGCCAGGGCTTCTTGGGGCGGCCTGCCTGCCACGTTGGGCGGAGGAGGGTGCCTTAGCAGGATGCCTGGCCTGTTCTGCTTTCAGTGGAGAAGCTGGGAGAGCTGGCTGATGGAGAGAGAACTGCAGCCGAAGACCTGCTCGTCTGCTTGGAGGAAGCCGTTTGGGAGAAGGTGGACCATCAGGAGATCAACAAGTGAGTTTGGGATTCAGTATTGTGTGGGTTGGTGTCAGGACAACTGAGAGAGCAAGGAAAACAACTTGTCACGTTCAGATGCTCCTGGAGAGCCTGAGTTGCCGTTTCATATAAGGCTCTTAGGAGTTCATTCCAAAATCTCAGCTCTCGCGTTGCTTTTTCTGAAGGCGAAGAATTGTAATAATTAGCATCAGTTAGGATGGGCTGGGCTTCCCCGGGAGGGACGCAGAGGTGGCTGAGGGAGGGTCCGTCGGAGGCTTCGCCTTCAAGCCGGAGGGAGGAGCAGCCCCTCCCGGGCCTGGCGCTCTTTAGAAGGGTTTGGAAATCCATTTGCAGCCCAGGCGACTGAAGCTGCCGCCAGTGAGCAGTGCAGCCGCGAGACGTTGCCCAACAGATGCTTCGCTTCAGCAGCGGCAGTCCCCGTCCCAGTTGGGGTCATTAAGCGAAGAGTAAGCCCTAGTATTTTCTCCACTTGCTCTTTTGTTAGTTGTTGCTAAGAGTATTTGTTGCTGTAGCTGCCAGCTAACGGTTTGAGGTGTTAGAGTCAATCAATCAAAGAAGAAATCCTGTTTGGACTAAGTGTGCCGCTCCTTTCCTCCTTGTTCATGGCCGTGGGGCCTCCCCCTATGCCCCTTGGCTCACTTGCTGGGTCTCCTCCTTTACCTAAGGGGGTGAGAGCAGCAGGGCTTGCTGCCGGGGCAGGGGAAGGCGAGGAGAGGAGAGGCGTGTGAAGAGGCTCCTTCTTTTCAGGACCTCGGGCGAGGCGAGGCGGCACTGGTCCCTGGTCATCCAGTTTTGCCAGCTCCACCATATCAAGCTGAGCACGTCGTACCTGAGGGCCTGTGCGCGTTCGAACGAATGGCTGCAGTTTGTGACTGAAGCGCAAATGCACGGCTACCAGCCAGCGGAGGTGGGAAGCTGCTGGATGCTGAGCTGGGAGGTTTGGGTGGGAGATGCTCCTCGTCAAGGGAAAAGAGCACTACAGTGCCACGGAGCAGCGAAGTCACAAAGCTCTGTAAAGAGAAGCGGTGGGAAGCAGGCCCACTCGTGACTGCCCCGTCTTCCACTCTCCAAGGGCTCTCCTGATCCCGAATTCTACAAGCTGGGGCTTCGGTGTCCCAGGGATCCCTCCCCCTGCCCCATTCATCTCCTGGGAGGAGCTGCAGCTCCCCTCTTTGGCACGGTGGGTTCTGGGCCCAGGCTTCATGGACCTCCTGAGCTGCTTGCCCTCCTTCCTTCCCTCCCTCTCCCAGGTGATCCCTCTCCTCCGGGACTTCCCCCTGCCCCTGCGGGAGCACTTGGAGCTGGCCCTGGGCCATTTGCAGCCCCCGAAGGAGGGTGACTTGCAGGCGCTTGAGCAGAAGCCGCAGGACCTGTTCCACGTCCTGCTCCAGAGCCAGGAGCAGCCGTGCCCTTGGCGACACCTCTTGGCTGCCTCGGTGAAGCACCAGGCGCCCGTCCTGAGCGTGCTCGCTGCTTGCTCCCAGGTACCTCCAGGATGGGCGTCAGCGCTCCTCGGGAGACAGAGAGGGGAGGGAGGTGACTCTGGGATAGCGCAGGAGCTGCGTGTTGGGCACAGGCTGGCTGTGATAGTTTGCACTTTGACTTATTGAATCCACTCTCTGCTTTTCTTCTCTTCGTTTCTTCACGTTCACACATCGGGCAGGATGCCAGCATTCTCCATTGTCTCTGTGTTTGGATAATAACGTCCATGGACCGTTCTGCCACCCGTGAGGTGATCGGGCACATCGAAGGCAAGGTTGAAACCCATGAGTGGAGCCTTGCAGACCTGGCCCTTCTCTGGCACTGGCTGTTGGAGAGAGGGAAGGCCAGGACCCTCCTTCATGGCTTCCAGCTCTTCCTGAAGGCAAGCTGACCGGGGTAGCTCTCCTGGCTCTCGGAGGGATCCGGCAGGTGCCAGCAAAGCACGTCTCTCTGGGGGGCGGATATTGCCCCATTTCATGGAGTGCTGGGGAGGGGGGAGACTTGGGGGAGGGCCTGAGACTGGATTCGTGCTCCATGCAAGAATCTGGATGAAAGCCTTCCTCCTACCAGAGTCGGCCTGAAGACATCCGGCAGAGCTGGCTGCTCCCTCGGAAGCGGATGAGAAGAGGGATTCTGCCTCCTCCATCTCTCCGGTGTCCCCTGCCCAGAAAACTCATCTTTTTTTCCCTCCAAAGATGTGCAACCCACTCTGGGTAGAATTTGGGCAGACAATTCTTTGTTTCTCTTCTGATATTCAGGATTCTCCTTTGCTGATAATGTTGGAGGTGTATGAATTGTGCATGGACTACAAAAGTTACAGCCAAGCCAAGATCAAACTTCTCACATTTCAAGACAGCCTTTCAAAAGTAAGCAGACATTTAATTTGCTCCCTGAGGCTTTTTGCAAACCGAACAGGCAGATTCCCCTTTCCGTGTCCTGAATGCTGCCGGCCCTTGGAGGGAGCCTGGCCCCCAGCCGATCCCGTTCCAGTGGGTCCTGCCGGGGTGGCCCTTTCTTGGCTCCTGGACTGGCGCCTTTTCCGTTCCTGTTGATGAGGTCAAAGATACGCAGCACTTTTCATGTCTGTAGCCTCAAGGGTGGAGACATCCCGTGTTTGTCCACTGGCTGTCATCTTGCATGATTTGTCAGCATTCTGACCTTCACAAGAGAGGCCCATCTGCTCCACTGCCTCCTCTCTCTTGAAGCCAAAGCAGAAACTTGGCTACTCAAGGCAAGGGCTGTTTTGGAATCGTGTTTGTCCCACACGGAGGGAAAGGAGTCTGGCCCGCTTATGCTTGCCAGTAGGCCAGGTAGCGAGAAGAGCAGGTGTGAATGAGAAAGGTAAACTCCGCTCCTGAGTGAGGAGCAAATGTTGGGGGAAGTTGTACGTTTGGAGGGTGAGGAGGCCGGTCCAGTAAAGGGGCTTCCTCCAGGGAGAGGCATTGCTCAGCTAACCAGCTGAAGGAGAAGCATTTCTCTGTGCACAGAGTTTCCAGGTACCAAAATGGCTGCTGCTTGAGCGGCTTTTCATGCAAGGGGTTTTATTTTGAACCAGAGCCGAAGAGGAAAGGCTTTGAAACAGTCTTGCCCAGTGACCTGTTCTTCCTGCAGCTTCAAGCTGAGTGTGAGAGGGGGCTGCCCGTCCTCCCTGGGCCCTGGCTGGAGATGCAGGCCTCCTTCCTACTCGAGCTGATGCTGCACCAGTGCAGAACAGAGTACGAATTCAGAAAGCTCCTCGAACTGCTTGCAGATGCAGGAACGGCTCTTCTCCAAGGCAAGGACGACGTCTCCCTTCTCTCCTCGGGGGCTGCCCTGGGCCAGCACAGCTGGGGGCTCTGGGCAGCCTTCCAGATGTCAGGTGGCAGCAAAGGGCCTGCTGGCGGACCTCCTGTTGTGGCAGCCGGTGACCGTTCTGGAGAACAGGATGCTGGATTCGGTGGGCTCTGTCGGCGGATTTAGCCGCAGGGCTTCTCTGGTTTTGACGTTAGGCTCCCTCCCAACTGGGGCGCCACAGCTGTGCAGCCCTGTTGTGGGAGGAGGGACTCAGGAAAAGCCCCTCGGCTCCACTCCCAAAGTCTCTCTTGTTGTTCAGTCACAGGCTGTCCCTATCCTGTTGCTATTGCTCTTCTCCTTTTTGGGCACAGGGCCAGATCTGAAGAAGCTCAGTGCCCTGAGTGCCATCTTGAAGGATTCGCCCATCTCCGTCAGTCGGACTCTGCTGAGCAATTACAGCCTTGAGAGGTTCCAGGAGGAGTGCCAAAGGATTCTGGAGCAGCTGCAGGAGAGCAGCTCTTTTTCTGTGGCTCGCAACGTAGCAGAACTGGCAGCACTGCCTGTAGACAACGTGGTTATTCAGGAGGTACACCGGAGTCGAGCCTTTTTAATTTTTATTCCCGTTGATTGCGTTTCACCTACTGCAAAATTAATGTCATCCCTGTCAGCTGTGGGAGGCTGCTTTCCCCTCCCTCATGTCTGGTGCAGCTGTGTGTCTGGATCTGCATCTGCTTTCCCTGGACTGTCTGGGACCCCTGTCAGTCCGAGGCCTGACTCCAGAGTTCAGGAAGAGGGACTGGATAGCAAGGGTGGGAGATCCGTGGGGGGGGGGGGCAAGCCACCCATGGAATCACGAGGTTCTGTGTCAGACGGGTATTTCGGCGCAGTGGATTCCTTGGCTTCTGATGGTTGTTTGTGTCCTTTTCAGGTGCTCCAGAACATCCTTCTCTTGAAACAGATCGGCCACTGGACTCAAAAACGGACAAGGGTCGGGTTCTGGAAAAAGTGCCACGAGAACTACGTGCAAAATGCCGTCTCTAATCGGGCTGCCTCCAGCTTCTTCGCGGCTCAGGTAGACTTGGTCTCGGAGGGCCCGGAGGATCAGAGGGGGTCCGGCATCTCCGAGAGGCAACTCCTGCTTACTTTAGCTGGACACTGGCTGGCCAGAAGTGACCCGATTCCTGTTGATGATCTGGAAAAGATAGAGAAGGAAATTTGGCGGTGCCACATCACGCGACAGACTTTCAGCCAAGGCACAGGGCAGATGGAGCCCAGAGGTTCTCACCAGGTTTCCATAAGTAGTGAGCTGTCCTTTGACTCCTTAGCTAAGGAATTCTCCTTTTCTAAGGTTGCTGCTTTAAGCACTCCTAAGTATCTGGAGCTCAGAGGTTTCCCTTCCCAGGACACATCCACAGTTATGCTTTCCAAAGCTGAAGTGGGGTCCCTGAGTTTTCTGATTGGGCGTCTTCTGGATGAAGGAAGCGTGCATGAAGCTGCCCGGCTTTGCCGCTATTTCAGCTTCTACAACAGAGACGTAGCGCTGATCTTGCACTGCAGAAGGCTGGCCTTGGGAGAGGCCGCTCAGCGCTGCTTCCATCCGGAGATCCAGGCTCTCCTGGCAGCTGAGAGCAGCAAGAGGCATAGAGGAGAAGCGGCAGCCGAAAAGAAACGGTTGAAGAGTTGTAAGTTGCACCCGCAGTCAAACATCCGAGTGAGACCAGTTCCTCTCTCACCGGCCGTTGCGCTCTTTCCTCATAGCAACAGCACTTAGAGTTACATACTGCCCCACAGTGCTTTACAGCACCGGCTCCTCATTCTACGTCCTCTGAAGGACAGAAGGCTGAGTCAGCCTTGAGCCCCATCAGGATCCTCCAATTCCTGGCTGTGGGCAGAGTCAGCCGGCAGTTCTGCATTCTGAGCCCTGCACCACCTGCGGATCCTTACAGCACGTTGGTTTGCCCACCTGCTTCTGCAGCTGAGCAGAGGGTGAACGGTGGCAGAGGGCTTTTACCCTGGCCCTCCTGCCTGTTTCACTTTTGCCCTTCTGAGATTTTAAAATCAGTAAAGGTAGTCCTTGACTTACGGTCATTCCAAGTGACAGCAGCATCGAATGAAGGGGGGTTAGAACCGGTCCCCAGAGTTCCAGCATCCCCACAGTCACCTGATCGCCATCCGGGCACTTGGTGACCGGCTGGCACTTAGACGGTTGTGGCTCCCTGCGTCAGGTGACACCAGTTGCGGCCTCCCTGTCAGCCTCCTCCGAAAGTCAGTGGGGAAGCCGGCAAAGGAGGTTGCAGGTTGTCGGGGTGAGTCTCCCTGACGACTTGTGCATCCTTCCCCAGCCCCTCTGCGCTCGCGCCATGCCGGCCACCCCTGGGCCCCTCTGCACGTCTGCTGAAGCTGCCTTCCTGCACACCCCGCCCGGTTCTCACAGTGCCTCCCTCGCGCAGCCTCCCCCAGGCTCACCATGCCACCTTTGCAGCCTCGGGCACCCCCGTGCCTCCCCCTCCCCAACTCCTGGTTTTGTTCTCAGCCTCAAGCCTCGATTCCTGGCCCTCGGTGGAGGGCTCCTCTCCGGACAGCGGAGTTGTTGGCAGCCTGCAGACTTTAGTTGCAGAATGTGTGCATGGCCGGAATTATTGTCGTCAGACTCTCTACCTTTACGAACTCTCCAAAGTAGGTCGCTGGGGCCTGGAATCTCGGGGAGGGGGGGGAGAGGAGGGCAAGCAGCCATCGTGCATCAAGCGGGAAGCCAAGGGATCTGACTAGCCCCCCCCCCCCATGCCCTGCAGGAGCTTGGCTGTTCCTTCAGCGAGATCGCCGTCCATGATTCGGAGAAGCTGCTTCGGGCCATCCTGTCCTCACAGCAGCCAGACTGGTACAAGAAGGCCCAGGCCTTCATCACCAACCAGGGGCTGGAGCCGGGGGCTGTGGCTGAGCTTGTGGCCGAGGAAATCACACGCGAGCTGCTGGTGCCTTCCCAGGGAAGAGGCAGTAAGTCCGCTCCTTCCCTCCGCTTGGGAACACAAAACTGGGCAAGTGGGTTTGGCTCTGGGTAGCTGTTGCTCCCGGGAGTTTGGCCCACGCCTTCTCCTTGGATTGATTTTGATAATTTGACTGGTCTTGATAGGGGTCCCTGCTTGAGCTGGGGGACGGACTAGATTGAAGACCTCCAAGGTCCCTTCCAACTCTGTTATTCTGTGTTGTTTCTATGTTCTATGATTGCTGCTGTACCGTGTTTGCTCTGCATTTGCCTTTTCAACCTAAGTTCTCTCAGACTGTGACTCCTGAGCATTATTTGATTGAACTGTGTCATGCTGCCGAAGGAATACAATTCCTAGGACTGAACCAGAGGAGAGATGCGACCTGTCCACCTCGCCTGTGAAGAGTTGGCTGTGCAATTAAAAGAATACTTGTTTTATGTACAGAGCAAAACCCAGCCCTCAACCCTGCCGAGGAGAGCCAGAGGTTCCTGCAACTGGCCAAGCTTTGCCAGGACCACACACTTGTCGGCATGAAACTGCTGGATAAGGTTTCCTCCGTGCCCCATGGGGAGCTTGCCTGTAGTAAGTTCACGGTGGACAGAAAAGGGGTCCTTGTGAGGTTGGAATTTAAGGTTAGGTTTATGAGGACTTCTGAGTCTCCACTAAGACTGAAACTCAAAATATGAATCCTTTGGCGAAGATCTCAGGAAGGTCTATTGGCCAGGGGAGAATGGATCTCCTTGGCACGTCGTGTCTCTCGTTCGCTCTTCCTGCACAGTCCACGTGGACACAAGGTGGTGTCATGTATTGAAACTCTGCCAGCACTTTCATGAGGATCGAAGCCAGGCAGCTGGGGCCTTCTGCACGCAGGCCCCTCTTCTCTGTGCATCCACGTCTTGGGAGCGTGTGGGGGGAGGGGGTGGTCTTTAGTGATGTGCTAATGTTTCCCAGAGAAACAAAGTGGCAGAGCTAGGAAAAACTGGTTTTGTCCTCAAAATATCCGGACCTTTTTGTTTTCGTTGGGCAAACGATGACTCAGTGATCCTGCTGTCTGTTCTCTCCTCCGAGCAGCATTTGCTTCCTCTTAGATCAGGTAGGAACTCCGGTCCTCCCTTGGCTGAAATGCAACTCCTGGCATCCCTTATCATCGTCCACCTTGGCTGAAATTGCCGGGGGTTGTACTTCAGCAGCCTTGTAGGAGGATGCCAGGGCTTGTGTGTGTGTAGCACAGTTGTTTGTCCCTCTTCTTCCTTAGCTGTGGAGCTCCTGATACTGGCCCACAACTGTTTCAGCTTGACTTGCCACATGGAGGGGATTACTCGTGTCCTCCAAGCTGCCCGGCTGCTCACAGATGAACACTTGGCGCCAAACGAAGAGTACGGCCTCGTGGTAGGTAACTCCCCCGAGAACATGGGTTGGCAGCAGGTAGTCCTTGACTTATACAGGTAATCCTCGAGTTACGACAGTTCACTTAGCGACCGTTCGAAGTTACATCACCGGGGTGTGTGTACTTATGGCACAGTCCCGAGGTTACGAATGCTGCAGCACCAAGGCAGTCGCTCATGCTTACGACCGACCGCAGAGGCACCGCAACACTCCCCCTGCCTATCTGCCCCCCCCCCCCAGCTGGGTCTCCACAGGCTCCGGGCCTGCCGAGACCCGCTCACCTTGCTGCAACAGTCATGTGAAAAATGGTCATAGGTCACTTTTTTCAGTGTTTTTGTCACTGAATGGTCGCTAAACGAACTTGTAAGCTGAGGACCGCCTGTACTGACTGGGACTCTGGGACCCCCTTTCTGAAAGTGACTGGATATCAGGAAGTGGCAGACGCTGCCCAGATGCCCTCAAGCTTCACGGAAGGAGTAGAGTTCTTGTGAATGTTTGTCTTCCCCCAACTGTGTAGCTGGGCGGTGCTGTGGATGGGCATTTCAGCCTCTCCCCCACCTGAAATTTCTTCTCCCCCCGAAGGTTCGACTTCTCACTGGCATCGGCAGATACAATGAGATGACCTACATCTTTGACCTGCTCCATGAAAAACATTACTTTGAGGTGCTGATGAGAAAGAAGTTGGACCCGGTAAGCATTATGAACAAGCTCTGCTCTCCCCAGTCCAGTCCCTTCTTTGGCATAGACGCCTCGTGCTCTGCCCTCCCTTTCGGTCAAAGAGAGTCAAGGTGGGGCAATGTTGAGCTTCTTCCTGGCCTTCCAGCCCTCTTGAAAAAGGAGGAACTTGCAATCAAGTAGGCTGGCCTTTCCGCCTGGCAGGGTTCTAGAGCAGATCATAACGTTTTAAGGACTTTAAAGCAATGTAGTCGTCACCAGAAATTAACTTGGACTTGTTAAGAACTCTCCTTCCCTTTTACGATCAGGTAGATTGTGCTAATGCTTGTATACGTGACGTCTCTCTCTGCATCCTAGGCGGATGGGAGGACTCCAGAAGTCCTCTGGAGCCCGGAGGGATTGGCTGCTTGGGACCGTGTGGCAGACGTGTAACTGGCGAGATACCAGTTTCCCTCCAACTGCAGCTCTCCCTTCTCTCTCTGGCAGAACGGGACCCTCAAGACAGCCCTGCTAGACTACATCAAGCGTTGCCGGCCGGGAGACAGCGAGAAGCACAACATGATTGCCCTCTGCTTCAGCATGTGCCGGGAGATTGGGGAGAACCACGAGGCTGCGGCCAACGTCCAGCTGAAGCTCATTGAATCCCAGCCATGGGGTAAGGACTGACCTGCCCAGGGAGGCCCCTCTGGCAGATGCTCCGGATGGATGGAGGCTGCACTCGGGGACCCACCACGCTGGTCTGGTCAAGGGTTTCTCGTACAACTTGTTCTTCACCTGGCTTCTCCTGAGGAAGCAAAGCGCACTGAGGGCCCAGCTCCTCTTTCTCTTTCCTTCAGGCTGGGGTCAGGTCTCAGCCAAACGGGCAGCATAGACCCCTGCTCAGTTGCCAAGAGCCAGTCACTCCTCAGAAACTGGCTCTCTCTTAAGGCCAGCTGTGGCCCCCGGGTGTGGCTGAACTGATCTCCCAGGCAGACGGTCCAGTGAGGAGGATGGTAGGAGTTGCGTTTCACAGGTTCCCCTTCAACCAAGAGCCTCCCATGGAGTCAGCTGTGCTGGGCTTCAGTGTCCTCTACAGGCATCTAGAAGCAGATTTGCAAATTAAGCTGCCCTTTGGCTGCTGCTGGGAAGGGCAGAGAACCTCCGGCAGTAACTCACACAATCACACTTCTAAGCCTATGCAAAATATTGTAGCTTGGACCCAGTGGTACCAGAAAAAGGCGGTTGTTGCTTTGATGCCAGTGTTGCCTTGGAGTCTGGTCACATTCAGTAATCCTGTGCCAGCTGGATTTTCCCATGGCAGAGCCAGGGGGTGAACTGGTGAGAAAATGAGGTGGCTTCGTGTTTCCAAGGAGGCCCCTTCAGGCCTGGGCCCCTTTTCCAGCTAGGAGCTCTGTTGTTGTGCTCTCTGCTAAGCAGGGGGTTCTTCTAAGCCCCTCAGCAGGTTCTCACCCAGTGAGGTGGGGTAGCAGGACCATCCCACCTTGCAGCTGCTCCAGGGAGAGAGATTGGCCGCCTGTGTCCAAAGCAGCTCGGGGGGTGGGGGGGCTGTTGTCATTTGGGCTTGGTGAAATACCTCTGATTCAGTGTTGGGTCCCTCCCCTCTGCCTGCGCTTTTTCATCCCACAGTCCTGGGTGGGATTGCCACGATGGCCCAGGCTGCCAGCTGCTCTCTTCCTTCTAGAGGAGAGCCTTCTGGACGTGCCAAGCTTGAAGAAGCTCCTGATGAAAGCCCTCACCCTCTTCCTGGATGCTGCAGAGAGCTACTCCAAGGTGAGATGGAGAATAAGGGGGTGCCTGGTGCAGGTGGGTCCCCTGGAGTCGCTGGCATCTTGTGGAGGAATCTGCAGCTGAGGTTGGGGTGAAGTTTAGAGACTGGCTAGCTTGAATCCCTGCAGGGCAGGAAGCGATGGAGTCCTGAGCTCCCCAAAGTGCTTACCTGGTTGTTCTCAAGAACGACGTTTCAGCAAACCAATCGCCAGTAATGGCACCTTTGATTTGCCAGGTGTTTTGCCAAGTGTTTTCGGAGCTGTCGATGTCTCCCTTCTGGGTTTGGTGGGGGAAGCAGTGGGGCAGGCAGTTGCTCCAGTAGCTCCCTCCTTGCTCTGCCTGGTGCATCTCTGTCTGCTCCCCTGTCCAGGACTTCTGCGTGTGCCAGTCCTTGCGCTGCAGGAAGTTGGCCAGACTCATCACCCTGCAGCTCCACTTCCTGACTACTCCCCACAAGACCCAGCTGATCAACCTGAGGCGGGGGAGCTTGCTGCCCTGCGTCCTGGCCCTGCCCAGGTTCTACCAGGTGAGAAGGGCCTTCGCCCTCTGGAAGGGATGGGCTGGTTCATCTGTAAAGGTATTAGAAGAAAAATGCCAGGAGGTGTCCTCTTTCCTGTCCTCCTCCTTTGAGGGAGATGGGCAGTTCGGAGAAGCTGAATGAATGAATGAACAAACAAATGAACAAACCAACCAAACCGGCATCTATTTGCAATGGCCGCAGTCTTCCAGATCACACAGTCACCACTTACCACCTTTCCAGCCAGCTTCCGACAAACAAAATCAATGGGGGGTTAAGTTATTATTCACTTAATAACTGCAATGATTCGCACGCACGCAGACACACAGACACCAGAATCTCTCTCCTGATCAGTAGCTGGCCGAGCCTGCCTGGGAGGCTCCTTTAATGAAAGTGCTCGAAGGACTGGTACACAGGTAGTCCTCGAGTTATGACTGTAATGGAGCCTGCTGGTTATGGTGGGAAGTCAGGAGGACATAGTTTTTCATGTTAAATGAACGAGCCCCCATCCTGGCTCTCTCCGGTGCATTTTTTAATCAAATGCGTGAGATGTTAAATGCTCACCTGGGTGAACTGGGTGGCGAAGATGACAGTGGGCCTGGTGTAGGAAGACCGCCTGCCCCATGCTCCCCTTCTCACCTCTTGGGGCAGTGGGGTCGTGGCTGGGGGGCTGGAAGGCGGCGGCTCCCAGGGCTCCCTCTGAGTTCCTCCCCTCTTCCTCCAGGCAGCCGTGGTGGCCGAGGCGTATGACTTTACCCCGGACTGGTCTGAGGTGCTCCATCAGCAGGTGATCCTGAAGGGCGACTTCAGCTACCTGGAGGAGTACAAGCAGCAGGGGCTGCTCAAGGCCGGCACCTTTGAAGAGGTCGCCCAGAAGTGAGTCTCCTGGGCCAGCCACTTTGGCCGCTTTCATGCAGCTGGGGAGGCCGTTTGCGGCTTCAAGAGCTAAGAGGGAGCGACGGGGCAGAAGAAGCCTTTTAGCTGGGAGGAGGGGGGCTCTGTTAACCGGGAGACCTTCTCTTTCAGGTTCAAGCAGCAGGCAGCGAGTGAGTCTGCTGTAAGAAACCTGAAGAAGCTCCTGACTTACTGTGAGGACATTTACGTCTATTACAAGCTCGCCTATGACAACCAGTTCTACGATGTGGTGAACATGCTCCTGAATGACGCCCAGACAGGCTGCTGTCTCAACGATTTGCTGGCCAATTAGCTCATCCTGGCTGGACAAAGCAGAACTGTAACCGGTGCCCTCACAAACTTCAGACAAGCCAGAAAAATAAACTTAGGGAATTACATTTTCAATAATCCAGAGGAAAGATTACTGGAGATGCTGTTTTTCAGATGATGTGAACTGCACAAAATATTGAGGATTATTAATCTTGGACGTAGTGTCAAATATATTGATTTCTGAAGTCAGACTGGAACACAACTGCCATTGGATTTGAACTTCACATTGAAGACCAACTTCCGTGGCTAAAGCTTAGAGATAGTTTTGAATTATCTCATGGCCAAACAGAGAGCCAAACATATCTGAATTTGACCTGGGAATTATCTCGGAACTATTTTTTCTTCCATGCCAGAAATAGCTTTTTCAGATCTGTTTTTGGACCTATTAGAATAGCTTTGCAAATTTGCTATTTTGGATTTCAGTGACTGCAGAATCAGAGTTGAAGCCCAAGTAGGCATTGTGGTTCTGTGTACGTGTCACTTCCCAGGAACTTGCAAAAGTGGCCAACTGTGCCGATAGCAGTATGCCTGGACGGATCGGGCGTATGACTGGCTCAAAGAACCAGAAAACGTTGGTGTTCCGTTAATTTGGAGTGTGGGGAAAGCTGGACACTTTAGACATTGGGAAAGGAGGCCGAGTGTGGGCTGGTAGCCAAGGCTGGTTAGACACCTTTCCTCCCCTGGGAAGCCACAGCAATAAAGGAGGGCTCCCCGTTGCTTTTGCTCCTTCCTTCAGAGCCATCGAGGGTTGAGTCTGGGTGCCGTGCCGTGGCTACTAATTACCATCCTGTCCTTAAAAATAGTACAATTTAGCCACTCACGTGCTTAGAAAGAGGAGCCATTATTGGATTGGCTCATGTCTTGAGACATTACCTGTATTTTCTTTGGGGGGGGGAATCTTTCCAGTCTGGCGATTAATGGAGGGCAGCCTCAGACTGAAGAGGGGAAGGTGTGGCCAGAACCGGGCAATCCACACGGTCACTTGAGTGGGTTGAGAGAAGAGCCGCTTTCCCTCGGCCCTTTGGTCCCTTGTCAGCCACTGTTATTGCCCGTGGGAAAAGCACAAGCTGACCAAAGATCTCAGTCCTCACAATAGTGATTTTATTAAATTAGTTGCTTTTATAAAACATTTGCAGATGTCATAATTCTGAACATAACAATTTGCCCAACCATTATAACTGTTGCAGTTTGCTAAGCAGGATTCCTATACGTGAGGAGAAAAAAAAAACACAGCAGTCTTGTGAGAGCCACCAAACCGGGTGACAAGAAAGTGTCCCAAAGAATCAGCAAAGTATCGGCTGAACGGCCAGAGAAGGCCCTTCCCCCTCCCAGGGCAAGAGAAACAGCCCCCTTGTCCCTTTCAAGCTTGGAAGCCAGGGAAATTTATAGCTACGCCCCTCAAGCCACTGAAAAACCAAATTCTAATAGAAAAGCCATTTTAATACTACTGCAAACCCATGCATTTGCTGCAAACCGCCTTTGTTTTCTGGGTAGTTTCTTGTAAAAAAAGATAAGAGTTAAGATTGTTATTACTAACTCTGCTGGTAATAATACAACTTCGGCCATGTCAAAATTAATGTCCAATTTAGTGCTGCTTCACTGCCATGAAGACACACATTTTTGATATTCCGTTATTTCCTATCATCGAATAAAAAAATTGAGCTTCATAATTTTATTCCCTCGGCATCGAGACAGGTATTCCAATGTGTCAAGTTGTGACAGGATAACCAACAGCACAAAGATACTGCACTTTGATTGTTGCATTTGGCAGAATTGAAAGGAGTTGTGCTACAGTTAGGGCAAGCCAACAGATGGTAAGAACGGGTCACATGAAGTCTTCAAAGTCTTGTACGTAGCCGCCATCATAACCACCATAATCTTCCAAGTCATCTTTCATCGTTGCTTTTAGGCCTCCACCAGGCACCACGCCTTTTTTCTTCTTTTTGGCTTTATTTTGCTAGAAAGAAAAAGGAACAGCTCAGATTTAAGAACACAACTGGACCTCGCCAATCCTGGGCTAGAAAAGGGAAAGTAAGCCTTGATTCCCTTACAAACTACATGAAGTTACTACTGTGCTACTTTTCCTCCCAGGAAACCCAGGGTTGATGAAAACTGAAATCCAGACCGTGTGGAAGGTATCAAATCAAGAGAAAACATTTATTCTGACATGCGGGATTCTGTACCCGATGGAGTATTTACTTTCATCAGGATCGTGATCAAAGTTTACAAACTGCCCTGTAAAACCATTAACCAGCTTGCCAGAATAAGACAAAAGCTGCCAGGTGCCTTCCTGCACAAGCCACTGATCTCCCCCCCCCCCCCCCCGAAGGTCAAGCTCAGCAGAATATCACAATGGTTGCCAAAGCTTGGAAGAGCCTCTCCCCCCCCGCCCCCGACCCACCTTCTCCTGCTTTTGCTTCTCGCTGCACAGCACCGTCAAGGAATTGGAGATCTTTTTCAAGTCATCGACTTCCACTGAAGAAGGAACAAGGAGGGATTATTTATAGCTTGCTTTTTCTGCCCCCCCAAAAAGGGGGGCAAAGGAATTTTACATCACAAGAAAATCTCTGGGGTTCCTGGAAAAATATTTTAGGGAAAACGCAGAAAAGCTGGGAGTTTATGGGTAGGCAAAAGACACCACACAGGTGGGAGGTGGTCATATCCAGGTTATGACCCCAAGCCCAGAACCGAGCGAGTCCAAGCAGTATGAGCAGCCTGCCTGCCTTCATTGAAAACTAAGATTCTTCGTAGAAAAAAAATGAAAATCCCCAGTTGAGCAATAATTTTAAAATGTTCATTTTTTCTGAATGTTTTATTTGGCATGCCAAAGATTGCCTCTGTCCACCGACTTGTTCAAAATGTCATAGCAGCCTCTAAGTGTCCAAAATGAGCCTTTGCTCAAAAGCCCCTAACCCTCCCCAGGCCCCCCACAGGCAATCTTCCCCAGATGACCTGGACTCTAACTCCACAGGCTCCTGAGGCCGGCCAGCCCCCAGGAAACCCCTGACGAGGCCTTTGTGTGCAGCTCTTCTTCCCTGCTCCTTTCCCAAAACCAGAACAGGACGACAAAATGCCCTCCTGGGCAGGTTTCTTCTCAAAAGTATCTGCTAAGAGATCACCTTGATTTGCCTTGCATACAGTTGCAAAGTATTAAGTGCTGACATGAGTATTCATTTAACTGAGTCGAGAGAAGGCAAGCACTGGTGTGCACCGTCTTTCCCCGCTGCTTTCCCTAACATTTAAAAATATCCAAAAGACTTGATGGAAATATTTGAGAAGTAAAGCTGTCTCCAACACATTTAACATCTGCTATTAACCTGAAGTTACTATAGTCAATAAAGCATCAAGGAGAAATGAGGAATAATTTGTGTGAATGTCCATATATGGTACCAATAGTTAACTGCTTCAGTTCTGTTGTAATAAAAGTCAGCATTGGCTAATACGTTAAAAAATGGAGGGCTACCAACACTCTCTGTTTCCCAACAAAAAACAAGTAAGGCCATTCTGGCTTTTAGGTAGCTTTTATAATACATTTAAAAAAAAAACTTCCTTAAAGGTGTATATTAAATTGGATAAGGCTTTCTTCTCTTCAGTGAATTATATTACAGAAAATTTTAACAGTTATTAGAAATTATTTTAACTTTATGAAATGGTTTGGCTACATCTTCATAAAACAATATAGTAGCTGCTTAAAGCTTTGAAATTGTAAGCAAGCCAAATGGACAGAAATATTAAGTGTAATGAACTATTTAGGAAAATGAATGAAAATTTTTCTTCTCAAATGATCCTGAATTAAGGAGGTAATATATTTTTAGAGATTTCTCAGAAATGCAGAACATGTTGGGAATCACCCAGGTGCCTTTCTTGTAAGATAAATGATCAAATAAGCAGAAAAGAAAAAAAAAAGCTGGCAGCAGCATTAAAACAGAACACAGACATTACAAAAAAGTTTCTGGATTGAATTAATAACAAATTCAATCCCATTAGCCTAGTCTATTTCACTGGAAAACTTCTAATATGTTCATTATTTCCAAGCTAAGTAGGGTGCAAACAATAGTATTTCACTAAATGTACTTACACGAAATGCATATATCTCGAAGTAATGTTTCCAAAAATCCAGCATAATACAATGATTTCTCATACTGTGTTATTTTTTCTTTTAACAATTTCCCAAATTCCGTAAAATCATCTTTTGATGATGGATTCATAGTATCTATTCCACATATGTTATTTACACCTGTAAGAAAGGAGCAATGTATAGAAAGGGCTGCTCAAGCACATAAAATAAATCTGCTGACAACACCTGTGTCCCTGAAAGAAAAAAAAAACATTCCCAAACACGGAGGACAGAAGACCCCTGGACATTCTGAAAAATGAGCAAGGACCTCAAAGCAAGTTACAGAGAGGTGGACAAGTCGTTGGCACTTTTAACAGAAATCCATGTCCCAAATCAAGGAAAGCGGAGCCACGGCCGGCGCAGCCTTCACACTCACCAAAGGTTTCTTTTGCTAACTCCAGATCTGCCTCTTCTTGCAATTTCTGCATTCGGAGCTTGTCTGCTAATTGCTCTTCCGGCGTCAGTTCTTTGGATTCTTCCGATGCCTCCAACTTAAAAAGGGACAGAGAGCAGAAATGCCACCTGTGCCCGCCCAGGCGCCGGCCGCAGCCCGAAGGCCCCGCGGCGAGGCTGCAGGCCGTCCCCGCTGGCCTCGGGGAGGGAGGGAGGGAGGGGGGGGAGTTGGGGGCGGC
Source organism: Protobothrops mucrosquamatus (assembly GCF_001527695.2). Taxonomy (NCBI): domain Eukaryota; kingdom Metazoa; phylum Chordata; class Lepidosauria; order Squamata; family Viperidae; genus Protobothrops; species Protobothrops mucrosquamatus. The sequence continues at coordinate 846,757 of NW_015386436.1, forward strand.
TCACCCTTTTCGTAACCTCCTCCTGCTTTTTCCGCTCCTTTATTTTTTCTGCTATTTTCTTCTTTTCGGAAACTTTGGCGTCTGCGGACAGGCAAAAGGTTAGCGGCGGCTTCTCGCTCGCGACGCGGGACTCCCGCGGACCCGCCGCCCGGCCGCTCACCTGGCTTGGCCTCGGCCTCCTTCTCCGCCGCCTCCTCCTCCTCCTCCTGCTGCTGCTGCTCCTCCTCCTCGTCGTCCCAGTTGTCCTGCCCGGGGCAGAGCAGAAGCGCCGGTCACCCGCCGGGAGGCCTCCACCCGCCGCCCGCCCGCCTCCCCCAATGGACCGGGCAACGCGCCCCCCGCCGCCGCCCCCCCCTCCCGGCCACCTTGACGTCGTCGTCCTCGTCCTCGCCGGCCCAGCGGTCTATGGCCGCCACGGCGGGAGTGGGCCGGAGGCGCCCGGCCGGCGGGTCCGGCGCCTCGAAGGTGTCCGCGTCTGCGGGGACAGAGAAAGGGTCAGCGGAGCGGCCGGGCCGGCCTGGCCGGCGGGAGGGAGGCAGGGAGCGGGAGGGGGCGGCGAGGGGCCGCCGGACCTACCCCAGGAGTCCGCCTCGGCCGCCATCTTGCCCGCCGCCCTCTCGCTTGCGGCTCGCCCAGGCCAGCAGGCAGGAGAGACCGCGCGCGGCACGACGGGACTTCCGCCCCCGCCCCCCAACGCGCTTCCGGCTTCCGTCGACGTCCCCGGAAGAGGCGGGAGCTGTGGGAACCCGCCCCCGTGGCGCGCCCGGCCGGTCGGGAAGCCGAGGCGGGGCTCTCGGGAGCGGCCTTCCCTGCCGCGTCGCTTCCAGGCGGGCGGCTGACTAAGCAGCCAGCGCCGGCCTCCCCTTTAAAGCCGTCCCGATTCGTTTCGAATGTTTTGCTTGCCGTAAACCGGGCTCCCGAGAAGGCCGCTAATGGTCTCCTTTAGTGTATCTACGCCCCAAATTATATCAAAGTATAATAATTATACTTTTGTAAAATCGGTATAAAATGCTTGTTTGTATAACCGAGAGCTTACGCACAATTTCTTGTGTGTCCAATATTCTAAGACGGAGCCATTTATTAAAAAAAATTACATTTCCACTGAAAATTAAAAACCAGACTTGCACCAAATTACAAAATGATAGTTTAATAAGTATTTACAGAGCAGCCTGCAGCGGTTGATTTGGTTGTCCTACATAGGATTAAGTTACCCATATTACCAATCATTTAGAGACTGTCAAACCTCACGTTCCTTTTTTTTCCTCTTCAGTGATCAGTGTTATTTGCAGTATTCCACCTTAACAAAAAGCAGTGGGTTTATTGGTTTTGTTCATGAAAATGCATGTTTGCTTTAAAAAGTTTCTCTAAAAAGGTGCTGTACAATTCCCTTGAAATAACAGAGAAATGTCCATTGCATTATTCAAGGTGAGGACTGCTGTTCAATTTACTTGTTAATGGATTTGCAGAAAATAATCTCTGAATGCAGCATAGCAAACTATCATAAGAAAATCACACGCTCACTCTCTTATCCCCCCTCCAAAGTTCCAGACTTTCAGCATCCGCTGTTCCTCAAAAAAAGGGTTCTTCACAGTTCTGTTTTGAAGCTGGGGAAGATCAAAGGGGTGGGTGGCCTTCTGCACGAGCCCGAAGCCCTTTGGCCAAGCCATCGGCTCACAATCGACAAGCTACCTTGCGGAGACGACTGGCAAAGAGTTGTGAGCTATCATCATTAGAAGCCACAGAGGAGCAGCTTGGACTAATTATTATAGAGTTACCTTCTCTTAAATCAAAAATAATCTGAGTCAAGGGCACTCCTACACTGCTCATAATGATGATAATCCACTTTCATAGATTTGAGAGCATTTTAACATTTTCAAAATCAAATGTATCAATATAGCTGTTACTAGCAAAACAGGAAAAAAATGGTTACAGGGATCACCTCTGGGAAAACACATACACGCTTACTTACATTATATATAATGTGTGTGTGTGTATATATATTATAGTAACATTATGTACATTTTATTTCAATAAAGACATTTAAGACAAAACAGCGTAAAGATGCCCAGATGCCCTAGAGATAAATACAATTCAAAGATTCTCATTAAAATGAATCTGTAGCATTTTCCTGCAAGCAAAATATCTTTCTTTAAATAAAAAAAAAGTCAGCATTCAGGATAGCAAATGCCTTTTTTTTTCTTTTCACAGAAAATTCACCATAATTCTGTGCTAAATGAATAATGATTTCCCACAAAGCAGGCTTGCTCTACATGCTAACTTTTTAACAGTTCAGTGACACATGTGCTAGCTACATATATAACAGATAATATAGTAAGAAAACACTCAACTTGATGAAAAGTTAAAATCTTCATTAATACATTGGAAAAAGTTGATATAACTCATGCCTTTTAAAATCAAAAATTACAAAAATTAAATGTTTTCCTAAAAAGATTTTCCTTATTTTAAGGACTCATTCAAAAATGAAGCTGCGTGTAATTTGTACAATAAAATTGTACAAGTAAACAGGTAATATACATAAAAAATTAATTGACATACTTCTCAATTATCAGTTGTCCACCTTTAATTTCCAATACTGTTCTTTCTTTAACAAGCATACAAAATATCAAACTTCTCTTTAGAAAAAGTGCCATTCTGCAACATCCTTTACATAAAAACAGCCCGAGCCTGTGGCGTGTCTATGCAGTTTAGAGGCAAAGCTTACTTTTACAAATTTTTCCCTTCCATAAAAAGCCTCCCAAAAAGGAGAGTATGCTCCATTAAAAAAATATCAGCCTCTTGTATAACCTGCATTAGAGAGCCAAGGCTTGAAAACCATTTCCATATAATATAGAAAACCACTATGATAGCATATCAGCTGCACTGGCAGCAGGAGTGTCCAGGACCACAGGGACAGACAGGGTGACTATGGCAGGACTAAGCCACACACATGCTTCAAACTGGCTGGAGCCTCCTGCAGGGCAGAGGGCCAAACCCTGCAGGGCTTGAATGCTCTCTGTGTTTTCATTTGTGGAGATCCTGGTGCAGCAGGAACTGAGCTGCATCACACCAAGCAAATTCTCAGGGACTCCTACGGACAGGAGACTGAGGCACTGATCTCTCTCTCTCTATGATCTGTGCGCACAAGAAATTACCTGTCCACAGTACATGCCATCACGATGGTTTAAATATTCTGCATATTAGTAATTCTTATATCTCTTATCTAGCCAGTCTCTTGATTTTTTTTAAAAAAAGATTTCCACTACAGTAGAATGAATGAATGAATGAATGAATGAATGAATGAATATATATATATATATATATATATATATATATATTCAATATATGTATATATACATACATACATACATATATATATACATACACACATAGAATAAAACTAGATGATTTTTAAAAACAAATATACAATATGCAGGCAGACAAAGCAGGAAAATGGCCATTCAACCGAATAATAAAAATAAAAATGAATAAAACTTGGCTATTCCCAGAAAAATATGAAGTCACCTCAACTAAAAGGAATGCATAATGAAATTCTAAAATTGAATACAGATCAAAAGTGTAAAAAGGTTATAAACCTTAACAGGAAAAAAATTACTGGCCATTCCTGTTGAAATGAGAATTTTAAAACACAAAGTGGCTACAAACCCACTTAGAGAGCACCAAACAGAGAGAAAACAAGAGTCCATTTTCAATCTCTGTGATTTCATAAATCCTGTATTTTTATAGGATAAACTGCTGGTGGCAGAAACAGAATTCTTTAAAAACGGCAGGTGTTCTGTACATTAAAAACCAGTGGAGTTGCACTAGATCTAAAGACTCTTCTCCTGTTCTAGCCTACCTACTGTACTGCACATCTTTCCATTTGGCGATATAGGAAGTTCTTCTGTAACCCTTTATTACTGTTGGGCACCAAAGATAAGAAAAGCGAGAAAGGGTACAAAAATGCAAAAATTTCAACAGTAATGGCAATGTTTTTGTTCTAGTCCAAAAACAAAAAGGATCCTGCATTTTCTTTCCCTTCAGCTTTGACCAGAAATTGAGTTTAATCGGGGGGTAGTAAGTCATGCAAGCGAAATCTGTCTCGTATGTGAGGCCGAACATCTTCATTCTAGAGGTGGGGAGAGCAAAACAAAACTTTACCATCTTTCATGTATTACAGTAAAGTTAATTTGCGATAATAACCCTGGGATTTCGGAGCGTGGTCAGAAACTACTACTTTTTGTTGCAGAGAAAGAAGAAAGGGAGCCAAGAGAGGGCCAGAGCCTGTGGAAGGCTGGAAACCCAACTTCCGCTTCTGAACTACTCTCCACAGCTTTTAAAACCCTGCGCTCTTTGTTTTCAATCAATCACCACATTCAAAGAAAACAAGACACGGTGGGGGGGAAGGGCTGAAAAATCTGTGCTAGCTTATGGCTACTGAAATGTTTGCAAGTTCTTACTGAACTATTTAGTGAAGTTAGTCCTCCTGGCAATGAGGAATGTGCACCAGCTTTAATTGTTCCCAAATTCAAACTCAGGCTGTCAGAAATGTCGCTTTATTGGTCTCTGTAATCTCACTCCACATGATGGCTAACAAGCACTTGCAGGCCTCTTCCATTCACCAAAGGTTCTTCTGTGGAGACACTTCTGTGAGGTTGCATTATGTAACCTTCAGCTCTAGTCGACATACTTATATTCTGATTAAAATGTGCATTCTAAAAAAATAGAATTCACTCACACATTGAGTATGGACAGGAAATGAGCCATTATAGGTAGTCCTCAATTAACAACAATTGGGCCCAAAGTTTTACAGCCTTTCTTGCCACAGCTGTTAAATGAATCACTGCGGTTAGGTTAGTAACACAGTCGTTAAGAGAATCTGGCTTCCCCATTGACTTTGCTTGTCAGAAGGTCACTGCAACCGTCATAAATACGAGTCAGTTGCCAAGTGTCTGAATTCTGGTCACGTGACCCTGGGGATGCTGCAATGGTTGTAAGTGTGAAAAACCGTAAGTCACCTCTTCAGTGCTGCTGTAACTTCAAACAGTCACTAAATGAACTGGCTGGGGACGGCCTCTACAAACACATCCTCTTGCTTAAAAAAAACTACAAACACATCGTCTTGCTTGACCTTTGACAGAGGAGGAATCACCTTTAAGAGGCTAGAAGAGTTTTATTCAAAAATATTTTTGGACAGATCAGGGAAGTTGTGCTGCTATAAAAGGAAGGGAGCGAACACTCCCTAAAGGAAGCTGTAACGCAATGCAAAGACATCTACAGGTGTTTCCTAAGTCAAAAACCAGCATCCTGAATTGTGCTACTTAATCTATGAAGGTTTAAGAAGAAAAAAATATATATTTAAAGAATACTTACCAGTTCTACAAGTTTTTCCAGAAAAGGAATCAACTTTAGGAGTTCATTGTCATTTTTATCCATGAACCAGCTTTCTATAGGAATCCCATTTGAAAGCTAAATTTAAAAAAAGGTAAAATAAGGTGCTACAGTTTCTAGAATGAGATAAAATCTCCTTTTCAGTAGTTCCTTCATTAATTCAACTTTTTAAAAACTCTGCCCATGTGCTCAGAACCTCTTCAAACTTATAGTAATTGATGAAGATTCTGGTGAAGCAAATAACACAAAAATCAGTGCACCATGGCCTGCTTTTACTGAGCACACTGAGCCAGCATTGACTCTTCTGTTTTGGAAAGTCTGGAAAACTTTAGCTGAGCTGCAGTGACCCTTTCTGTACTTCTCAATCAACTGCACAGACTGGCTCGAGATATTCTGGCCTATCCCTCTATAGGCCAACTGGACAGAGGCAGCAATCCTCTTCTGGCCTCGTGAGCAGGAAAGCCCTTTTTCTGAAATCTGCAGGGATTTATTTAATAGGAGCATTATTCACTTCCAAAATCTGTGTCACGAAGAGTCTGGTTCTTTTCGTCTCCCCTTAGATTGCCATCTTCAGTTTGGGGTTTCTCATCCTTCTTCCCCACGGTAGAAGGCGGCTCAGGCCGGTGGGCTCAGGTGTTCAAGACAGACATGGCACCGTGAAATGCTTGTGTGCCGTTTGCTCTGCCAGAACCTCTCTTCCTGGGACACGGATGATGCTTTCATTGCACTGAAGTTCATGGTACGGCAGGAGTATGGCTGCCATCTATGAGGGAGGCTGCGCCTTTCTCCTGAGCCGTCTCTCTATTGCTTTCTGGGCATATGTCAGCCCAGGGTGGACTGGCCCTGAAGTGAAGGCCGGCCAAATCTGAAGAGCGCCAAAATTACCATGGAAGAAGGCATCGCTAGATGCTTTCCACACACACTGCTGCCAAGGAAACAATTTAAAAATGCCTCCAAAGTCAACAGGCGCAGAGAATGATTTGAAGGAGACTTTATTTAGTATTCTAGTGAAGTCTGAAAAATGACCTCCAGGAAATACTCACCTGGTAGGCAAAGGCTTGTGGTGAATTGTCGATGATGATCGTTTTTGAGAGATCTCTACCAAGAATATTTAAATCTTTTATGTAGTTCCCTTGCACACAAACACAATGTTCACGGAAAAGTCGATGCCTATAATTAAGAACACATTTAGGCTGCATGCAGACAAGCATAGATAAAGGAAATACTGTAGTCAAAACCCCTTCATCTATTCTGTGCTTTAAGAACAATCTTCTGGATAACAGAGCTTTGTTATAAAAAAGGAGATTAAAAGGGCCAAGATCAATTCTTTCTCAATTAAATGCAATAGGGCCCTAGCTTAGGGGGCTCAAGCAAACTAGTCCTGTCCCGCATTTGCTGTTTTTCCTCTTCCGAATACATTCAATATTACACTGAACTAACTTGAAAGTTTATGGGGGACATAAAGCAAAGGGCACATCAGTCAGAATTAACTGCAGTCCACTTATAGAATGGACCTACTCCTAACTATCCTAATGAGGGCTGCTGGGTAGTCTTTGGACAAGCAGGAGCAGGGATCTTAGTCCAGTGGCAAACGCTTTAAAGCAGCCAAGCCTTTTCCCAGGCCTGCATAACTTAAAATATTGTATCTGCTGGGAACAAGGATATTTGGCCAGCCCCCTTGAAGCAATTTCTACAATGTGGAGGAAAAGTAGAAATCAAGAAGAAGAGTATTACAGGATAAAGTTACACTGCAGGGTTTAGTCAGATACTGGTGAAAAGTAATAACTTCAGGTTGAATATTTTTAAGGACTTGAGGAAATGTTAAGAGCAGGCCTGTTAATAGCTATTTATCCCCACTACATATTAGATATTGCTGTGATGCTAAAATAGTGCTAAATATACTTATTTTGTTATTCTGGTTAAAATGTAAATAACAGATGACAGCTTTCTATTCAAGCTTACCTGACCAGCTGCTTTTTAGGGTCTAATATATTCAGCAATTTGTCTGCATAGACCTTTTTAGAAGCAGTAAAAAGAATGATCTAAAAGAAAGAAAGGGAGATGCAATTGCCATCCATACCATCAAGAAAAGTAAATAGTAAAAGTAAATAACTTTTACAAAAAAAATTTAAGCATCTTCCATTACCTCATAAATTTGGGACATACATTCTAAGAATTCTCTGAAAAATGGTCTTAATCGCACATAAACCTAAAAAGAGAACAAAACAGTAATTTTAATTATGGAACACAAAGATTTATTTCAAATGGCAGAGACTTCAGAAATTACAGAGTAGGGCACACTGTTTAATATATTAACATTATTGGTTATTTTAATTTTTAATAATCTATGAAAAAGTAATAGTGACTAGTATATTTGTAGAAAGGCATAGCTATAATAACCTTTAGAGGCAACCTTTTTGCTTTGAACATTCTGTTTATTAGAACAGAAACACAACAGAGATAATCTTTTATAAATGCAAGTTTTTGAGATTTAAGATTCTTTTTCATCAGACAAGTTAGTTCACCCACAAAGACATATTCGACAAGTGAGTTTTAACAGAAACAACATTTTTATGTCCACCAATGCAGAATTCCCAGGAAAAGCTCTTTTTATGTCACTAAACAGAATTTTGCTCAAAACTCAACTGAATTACTTTTGTCTACATTTTCCACCAGAAAGTCACCAGCAAAGACTTAGTTTAAGAGAAATATTATTCTTAGGCATCTGATGTTGAGATCAACATCTTTTTATCAGTATCAATTCTTCATATTAAGCAATAGCTACATACATCTCAGTTACCAACCTTTGCCTTCTCTTTGGCCTTCATAAAAGGTATATTATCATTCTAAAAGGTATATCAGAGAGCAAAAAAAAGGGGGGGAGAAGATTCATGATCAAGAATTTTAAGTCAGCCCTCTGCTGTTAAGACACGCACATTCAATACTTCCTGGGGAGCATGAAAAAGAGAAAGACCTTATACCCCACCCCATCCCTACCTAAACTTACCGGAGGTCATTCCTCAATCGCGCCTTCCTTTCAAGTTACACAGGTTGTAGTGGTGCAATACTTTAGCACTATGATTGATCACTGCTACTATTATTTATATTAAAGGCAAGATGCAGCTAACGAAGCAGCTCAATTACTCAAGACTCCTGCTGAAATAAGTGGATTTGCAACAGGGTGTTTGTGGATTTATTTAAAAAGTCTGACATTTCTTCTTCCTGTATTCAACCGTTTTTCAGATTGTCTAAAAATGTTGAAGCTGATGTTTCAAGAGTTAACAAGAATAACAAGCTACTAAGATAAAACAAGTTAAAAGGGTATGCTTGGAAGATCTGAACTTGAGCTGGGCCTTTATCAAACCGGATGCAACACCCCGCCAACTCACCCAGGAACAGACCCTCCAGAGGCATCCTCAGTGCTCGCTCTGGTCCTAGATGAAAACAAGCCTTGCCCTAAGCACAGGGACTCAGAGACTGGCTTACAGGGAACCGTGCTCAATACGGCCCTTTGTCTTGAGCTCCACAATGACATATTGGGACTGATTCTGAGACGTTCACAATTGCAGCTCCTAAGAAATGCTTACACTGGAGAAGTGATTAAGAAGCCCCAGATGAAAACGGGTTGGGGGGTTGGAGAGCACATGCCCTGAAAAAGGTCTGCACTTATTAAGGAAAAAAGGTGCCAGGAGTCAAAGATATGCTTCTAGCAAGATTTAGGGTCTGTCAAATGCAAATTTTACATTTTTTTATTATTTCAAAATAAGTCATTTTTGTAAATAACCCAAGAAAATAGACACAGTTATTCTGAATAATATATACCATAGGCAAGAGATCCAAATAGGCTACAACAGGAAAAAAGGCATAGTCCAGTTACTGCCCAGAATGAATAACTACATCCTCCAAGTGTAGGTAAATGAAGAGGATTCTGACTACTGCCGTCATCAGAGAGAAGATAAGAAACCCAAGTGTGTATGTACTTTGGAAGATTTCATGTTATGTTTCAGGGTGTTGAAGGATTGTAAATAAAACAAAAGACAAAAGACAAGTTTTAAAATTAGGGTAAAATACCTGGACAAGTGTCCGTTTAAGATGTCTGATGTCATTCTCCAAAGATACTACAGAGGGGTCCAATATCGTGCGAACTACATGGAGGGAAGCTGTTGCTACTCCCAGGTACATCACACAATAGGGACCTGAGAACAACAGCCGGGGTCAGTGCAGCATCTTTGGCAGTTGCTGGAATACACCTCCTTCTCCTCCTCCTTCCCCTCCTGTTCTTCGCTGGCAGAATTATTAAATGCACCGTAGATGAGAGCAAAGAATATGTTGCGAAGCACCACCAACAGCTAACAATCTCGCAGTCTTCACCAACAAAGCAACGCTTGCCACATGACAGCACCTTGCTAGGAATGAAGGAACGGATCTACGTCTAAAAGCAAGTCATTCCCAATGCTGACGTCCCCTTCAGAATGGAGGGCTTAGCTAGCGTGAGCCGGTTTCCACAGGCGAGGAAGAAAACCTAAGTCTGCAGCAGGCCCTTGTTCTATCAAAGAGCCACGTGGACTCAGAAGGCCTTTTTCTTCACCTCCTGGCAAGGAGGAATACGTCTAGCTTCCTCACGGTTGATAGTTTTACAATGCAATTATATGGAAATAGTCGAAGTAGTAAACCATACACCACAACTCCTCTAAGTTCTGATGGCTTGCTTAACAATATTTCATAGAATATAACCAATAGCTGCTAAATTAGCAACCTTTTAGGAGATCAAAAAGATATCAGATACATAATGTTTGCCCTTTAATTCCACGGGAGCAATTTCACCGTAACCTGATTTGGATTACCTGGTAAATGACATCCTGGAAAAGGACTGGAAACGTGAGTGCAGCATCTTCCAGTTCATTTAGACTACAGTGGACTAATGTTTCATCCTACGGATAATTTAAAAAATGAATTTAGCAGAGGGGCAGAAAAGAATGTGTTCTCTGAAACAGCCCTAGAGAGAGTATCTTTCCCTAAAAAGTGAAGCAAGCAATCAAATACGTTTTTCTTACCAAGTCTAGAACTAAAGAGAATTCTGGTGTACTTCTGGTTTTCAATGGAAGAGCAGGTTTCCGATTAAGTTGTTCTTCTGTTAGCGGTGGAACATGTTTGATGAAGTAGTATCTAAAAATGAGTTATATCACGGTTTGATCATTAATCAGAGAATGAATACTTTACTCTTAAATTATGATAAAGGCATATGTATATTAATAATAATTCTACCCACAGATTTACTAGATGAACCATATAATTATATGCTAGTTGGGGAAGAAACTGTTTTCAGAACTGGAACTTCTGAAAACATGTTAACTATTCCACCTAGCCCAACACTCCTTTTTCTATGGTTCTTGCCTTGTAAAAATTTGGCTTTCCCCCCCAGATTTAGGGCTCTTCAAGTATCTGTTTCCCCCTTCTTTGGTTTTACAGAAGGCCAATCTTAGCTACTGTTTTGCCAGCAGGCACCAGCTGAATTCTTTGTCATAAATATTTTTATTTACACACACACACACGTATGAACACGTACGGATCAAAGACTTCCCAGTCTTCTTCATAGGTGGCTTCTGCATGAGCTGATGAATAACCACTGTCTGGAGATACTGGTGCTAACAAAACACAAAAGTTCCTCATTAGTTTATAGAAGGAAAGAGAAATTTTCTCTTAACAGTGCAGTTGATCATTTAGTTGTTAAAATATTTCTATTTGTCTTCCACTTTTCTTAAGAACTATCATCAATACTTTTTAAGCTTATAATTTGACTCTTAAAAATAGATATATCTGTATCAAACTCCAAATGGTTAGGAATTTTTGCAAGTGAGAGCCAGGTAAAAATTCACAGGTATGTTGTTACTGACATGATAAAAATTATGTGCAGAGTCAAATATGAATCTTTTTAAACCAAACCTTTAGCAGTTTAAGTGTCTAGTAAAGATGATGGTTACCATCTGTTTTCTTTCACACTTATGTCCTATTGTATTGTGGAATTCTGTTTTGATAGTCATCTGACTGGGCTGGTACAAATGTTCCATTAAGTAAATGAATACAAACCTTAAACAGAAAACAATATTATCAAATTAAATTCTTATTAGCCAGAGTGATACTGCCCTTGGCTTTGAGGTTTGTGTACATGTGTAGATGAAGCATAATGCATAAGGAAATTGTTTGTCAGAATACATTCATGCTCAAGTAAAGCGAGTACGACCACAATTGAGCCCAAAATTTCTGCTGCTGAGACGTCTGTCAAATGAGTTTTGCCCCATTTTACGACTTTTTTGCCACATATGTTAAGTGAATGCTGCAGTTGTTAACTTAGTAACATGGTTGTTAAGTAAATCTGGTTTCCCCATTGACTTTGCTTATCCGAAGGTTGCAAAAAGAGATCGCATGACTCTGGGATACTGCAGCCATAAGTATGAGTCAATTGTCAAGCATCTGACTATAAATCACTTGACCATGAGGATGCTACATCCCTGAGGATGTTATAAGCGTGAAAAATGATGATGTCACTTTTTTCAGTGTCATTGTAACTTTGAACGATCACTAAATGAACTGTTGTAAGTCGAGGACTGCCTGTAGATATAAATGACCAGGGTTTCCTAATAACAATGTATTTATCATTTGTTAATCACATCTATAGACTGCTGAACTCCTAAGGGCTCTAGGCCATTTATAAGATAAAACACTGAAGGAATTTAATCAGGAAAAACACACGTATGCCCAAATGTTTTCTTTGCTCTCAACAGTTTGGGGCTGCCGTGTCTCTTGACTCTCTGGCTGCCCCACGTGCAGGTTGGGGGAGAAGTACAACGCTGGAGCCAGGAGCTGCTCAGAGAAACAAAAATGCTTTCTCCTTACCAGTCAGCGGAGGCAGATCACAGTCAGCCACATCATCCACTTCCTCCAAGACAGTGCTGATGGTCGTTCGGACCTGGGCTGTCTGGCTGGCGTAGGACGCTCCGTTGGCTGAGACAGCAGTGCTGGTAATAATCTCATCCACCTGCTCCATATCAAGCTGCTTCACGATTTCTTCAGCCTCCACAGCTTGGCCTGGAGAATCTGAGCCTGCTGTTCCTGCAATAATGCTCTGGGTTAATGCTAGTGCTCTTAAGGTGAGCATTTGCAGGTACTCTTCTGTGTCTGTATTTAAGATCTAAAAAGAAACCTAACAGAATATATTCCCGTTTGCCATTTTTTCCAAATAGGAAACAACTATTTCATAATAACAACTTTAGATGCATGTAAGAGCTAAATACAGTTTTGTGCAGTACTTGCCATTTTTATTTGCTGGTGAGAAAAAATTGAAGACAGGAGAAAATATGGTCCCCAATAATGTAGTCCTTGGGGGGCTGCCGCTGGTGGGATTATCATCCAATTTTCCATTCTGCCGGACATGCTGGTTGGCCATTTCATAATTCCCAGCTTCTAGAACAGACGAACAAAAAGTGCACAGTTTCTAGTGTGATTTTTCCAATATTGGTTGGAAATATAGGTGACAAAGTTTCAATTAAATATCAGATTCCTAGATGAGCACAAATGCACTACAGGATTTAAACCTTAGAAAGCCATGCCTTAGCTGGCACAACCACAAGGCTGACACTCTTAGGGCTCATGGTTCCCAAGGCAATGAAGATTCACAATTGGCTAACTCGTAGTCTGAGAAACTCCACTGACTCTGCCATACACAAATCTTTCAGAAACACACAAAATGTTATAATTTTAAAAAGTGAGCTAAAAGCTGCAGCAGAGGTGTTTTTACTGTAAATTGTTAATTCAGATCATATGATCAGCCTCCGTATGGGAGATGGGTGGTTACTATATTTGATAAATAAAATAAAAGATTTGTAAATATTTGTTAAGAGTTACCCTGAGATGAGCAGCCAATAAATTTTATATAAACAAACATATAAATATTTATAAATCAATCTGATATTGGTAACTTTTTCTTTTTTAATCACCATATTGTTATAAATATGCTGCTTATTACATTAGTTTGTGATAGGCCATGCCCGTTAATAGGCAATTATAAACTGCAGGTAGTAGAAGTGCTTATATAGTTAGCAAAGCAAAAATGCAGCATTCCCTTGCAGGGACGCCTGTTTTCACGGAAGAGAAAGTTATCCTATTAATTGTGTAAAAAAAATAATGTGGTCATGCATGAGCATTCAATTCTCTTTCTCTGTGCTCTGTGCTTTCTTAGCACTGCTTTCCAATCTGCAAATCTGGCAACATGGTTTAGTTTAGATTTTTAAGAAAATTACTTTGCACAATAAAGAAGAAAATGTTTGAAGTAAAACACAAATGCTTCTCATACTATCAGCAGTCCTGCAGTCGTTCTCTTCTTTTTTGAAACCAGGGTCAAAAATTTCAATGGCAGAAGAACCAAAGCCCTCCTCTGAACTAATGACTGGAATATTTACAAACCTCCATTCGCGGGACTTTTCCGCTTCACTCGAGAAAGCTGTTTGTGAGGCTTTTCTCCTGTTCGTGGAGTGGATGTAATTAAGTTGTCATCTATGTCACGTTCAATTCTACTTCTCTTTGCAGGGTGTTCTCGTTCGTCCTTAATAATAATAAAAAAACCCCACAAAATTATACCTTTCCCTTTACTAGCAAACTCTCACTGTCCATTTGTACTGCTTTCATGGAAGTTAAATTTCCAACATCTATTTTTTTTCCATCCTTTTTATTTCATAGGCTTTTGGCAGAAAATATGTCATAAAAGTAAAAAATAACCCACCAAACTTAATTCAAATTTGAATTCTTAAATATTTAGATCATACTATTTGTTTTAATTTTTTTCACTGCTTTAACATGCCAGAAAGAGAAAAATAAACTCCCAAGCCCATAAAAAACAAACATAACAAAGAAACATATGTTCTATATAGAAAAATCACTCTGTCCAATTTTTAAATGTCAGCTACATTGATCACCTTTTCTGTTCCACCCATAGAGATAGTTCATAGATGGAAAGTGAATATATATTGTTGATCCTTAATTTTATTCTGGATTCTTCATTGCTTTTTTATAAAGCATTTTATAAATCTATTTTCTCTCAACTGAAATGAACCTCCCCACTGTTCCAATGAACTTTTCTTCAAAAATCAGGATAAAGCGTTTGCTCCCGATAGAATTGCAATGCTTATGCACTGCAGGCACGTAGTCACGACTGGGAATTCCCCACATTTGACTTCAGTTTCACCAGTGGGTTTCTTTTATTTCTTTTTGTTCCCTCAGCTGGCTTTTAGACTAGCCAAGTATTTACTGCTCTCTTAAAAGGGAAAATTTAGAATTTATACAATTCAATTCAATTGAACTGGCTGAGCCAGGCAGGCTTGAGGGCTCAGAAAACGACCGGAGCATCCTGTAGGGGCTAAACATTATACTGATCCCACAAGGGCTACCAACCTATTTCTGGACAAAATGACGATGCTGACACAACAGCCAGTAAACTAAACTATCAGCAGGGCTGCCTGCAGAGGAACTTAAGAAACCAGTATCTCTTCAAAGCTGACCTACTAGGAGGCATCATCAGCCTGGCAAGAACTAGAGTTAGAACATTTTTAACCATACTAGAAATTCTCTGGAAAATGCTTGCTGTCTTCAGACAGCTCTTTCACGTGTTTCCTGAATAGATTTACAACTGATTTTATTCCAAATGTTTTAATGATTGCTATTTAAATGTTTGCTTTTGTCTTGTTTGCTTTTTAAATGTTTGCTTTTGTCTTGGAAGATATATTATGCAGATTAACACAATCATGTCAAAACATAATAGTAATTCCTGAATATTTATTTACCTTTGGGGTACTTCCTTTAATGAACTTTTTAATTGACGATAGTAAGCCAGTTTCATTTTTCTGAAGTTTTCCTCCACCAACAGATATGTTCTCTTCCACCTCTGAGTATTTCCTCTTTACTCTCAATGCACGCTGTGTGTGATTTTGATTTGACTGCTGAGAAGCTTTCCGTGTTCTCAGCCTCATTTTTGATGGTGTCACATGTAAAGCTATGTAAGACAAGAACAGAAAATACAGCAACAGGTCTCCTACTTAAGGCTCTTTCTGCCAAAGGGGGCAATCAGATATTAAAGTCAAGATTTGTCTGCTTACTTTTCTACAGAAGAAAATGGCATATTTCTTAATTTTTTGTTGAATAAATGATTGCAAAGTCACTGTTTCATTTTTCTTCAATTACAAGTAGCCCTCAACTTACGATAATTCCCAATATTTCTGTTGCTAAGCAAAGCAGTTGTTAAATGAATTGTGTCCCGTTTTATGACCTTTCTTGCTACAGTTGTTAAGTGAATCACTGCCGTTAAGTAACACGATTGTTAAGTGAATCTGGCTTCCCCGCTGAGTTTGCAAAAGGTCGCAAAAGGGAACCCTGGAACACTCCAGCCATCATAAACGCAGCCCAGGTGCCAAGCATCCAAATTTTGATCACATGACCATGGGGATGCTGCAATAGTCGCAAGCGTGGAAAAGTGGCCGTAAGTCACTTTTTTCAGAGCTGTTGTAACTTTGTTGGGTCACTAAATAAATGGTTGTAAGTGGAGGACTACCTGTATATTATCTTTGCCTTTTATATACTCTGAAGATAAAATATTGATATTTTTGAAAATATTTCTCTTAAAAAAGAGAAAGCAAGCGTACACGGAGTATATTTACTTTTTGACATGACTGAAACTAATTAATGGAGTGCAACATTACTAAAAAGACTGAACTAGAATAAGATTCCAGAAACCAGTACCAGTCACTTCTAAATAATAAAACCATCTACAAATTAAAATAAAGTGTCCCACAGAGTTTTTCAGAAAAGTTAAGAATTTTTAGCAAAGAACAAAACATCTAAGGAATCAAAGCAATTACCCTGATTAATTGAACTAATTGGTATGCAGTCCAGCAGCCAAGCCTCTAGGAGTACAGGGTACCTCAGGGTACAGAAAGCTAGGCTACAAATGTTTGTAAGAAAGCAAATAAAGCGTGCCCTTGTCTTTTTACACACAATACTCTCAAAGAATAAATCCACATCACCAACCGACCTCCTCAAGGACTTGCTCACCTCTTCTACCCAAACTATGGCAGATGCACATGCAAAAGGTCTAGGAGTAAAACAATTGCATGGCAGCTAATGGGAAAGAGTTGTCATTTTGATTTTGCAGAGCCACTGCCAGTCAGAGCAATAAAGCTGAGGTAAATGATCTAGTATAACACAGCTTTCTAAGTTTATTTTTTTCTGGGTCTAATTTCTTCCTTGGGGAGAAAAACCTAGTTTTTTCTTGTTCACTGGAGCTTTCCCCCATCTGGGGGCCTCAAAAGGTGTGGCACTATATGTCCTACAGTCTGCAGATACCTGGGCCAGCTATGACAGCCAGCATTTCTGTACTGCAATCTGCAGACTCCGTCACTCCTTTTTGGTGGGTTGCCTTCCTTCATTATAAACCTCCCTCACTTCCCTTTCAGAGGGGACAATCTTCCTTCTGAGCCATCCACTGGGATACTGGGGCACGGCTAACCTGGTCTAGACCCAAGGGAGCACAAATAAAACTCAAGTAAGTTTAGAAGAGAAAGCAGCAGCTTACGCTTTTTTCTATTCAGTTTGACAGCAGGCAGAAAGTACAACAGATTTAAGTTTAAGTTTAAGTTTAAGTTTATTGCATTTATATCCCGCCCTTCTCCTGGTGGACTCAGGGCGGCTTACAGCCAATTAAAAACAGAACAATTGATACAATATACAAAATTAAAACAAATTAAAAANAAAAATATATTTAAATAGGCCTTTCTTATTTTTAAAAGTTGATTAAAAATCCAATAATAAAATATCCCTAGGCCTCTGCCTCTTCCAATGCCCAGAGCACACTGAGAGGCTCCCAGTTATCTGGCATACACAGAGGATATGGTGGTGAGAAGGATTACTCATGGCCACAAATTATGGCCAGCTACCTTGCCAAGTGAAAATTCATAAACCCCTGATGACTACATTTATAAAAACCATTCCTTGAAGCGTTAAGTAATAGCTCAGGAGAAGGTGTAATGCATGCATGTCACTAAAGCAACATTTAAATTATGCTTACGATGAACAGGAAAGGCAAAACACACAGTGGTTATTCCTTCTCTCCCACCCAAAAACAACATTCATCGTAGTGAGTGGTGTCTCCATTTCTTCAATAGCAGAATAAATAAAAACCACTATTAAACTTCAACAACTAATATGAACTTTAGTAACTTACTTGTAGGGACTTTTTAATCTTCAAATCCTTTTATTAACATTAAGTAATTAACCCTTGCAGCACCAGCAGTTTGTGATGTATTATTCCCATTTTACTAATGGAAAAAAATGGAAAACAGAGATTAAATTATTTGTCCAGTAAAAGCAAGCAGTAATCAATGAGCAAATAGATTTGAAGCCACCTTAGAACTGTCCTGTACTTATGTACCAGGAGAAGCCCTAGAAATCTCAAAAGGTAAATCCTCCCACCCCATTTACTCTCTAGTCTCCCCATCCCTCTCCTGCCGGAGTCTTCTCAAAGCCCCAGTCGTTGCAGCACCGCTACTTCTCTTCCCTGTTTACCGCTACCGTCTCCTTGCCCATTATTTCTATTGTGCCACATTTTAAACAGTCAGTTTTCCAGAATGTACTTGTGTATTTAATCAAGTCATGATAGAACCGAATTCGACCACAGGGAAAGCGCTTAAAAACTACGGACTTGGCCGCCGTTTCCCCACCCGGCCGCGAGCGGGTGAAGCGGCCCAAGACAGGCAAACTCTGGCCCGGCTTCCGCTCCGGGGGTCTCGGACTCCCCGCCCGCCGAGACGAAGCCCCGGCGCCCCGGCTTCACGGGGCCCGCCGCCTCCCCGGCGCTGGCCGCGGGGAACAAAGGCGGCTCCCCGGCCCCAAGGGCTCCTCCCGCCGCCCGGGGGGGAAGAGCGCGCCTCCGGGGCTCGGCCAGGGCAAACGCTCCGGGCGCTTCGGCGGCTCCTGGCGGGATCGTCCGGCGGAGACTCCCCGCGCGCGGATGACCTTGGGCCGCCGCTTCCGCCCGCCTCGCGGGCCCGGTTGCTAAGGGCCCGACGGAGCCCACCAGGCGCGGCGGAGGCGGCACTCGCCGGCCCGGCCCGGAGGCGCCCGCGCCGCAAGAGCAACAGGGGCGCCCGTGGCGCCCAGCTCGGCCTAGGCCGGCGGGGGCGGGCGGAAGGCCTGCGCGGGAGCCCCGGGCCACGGGCGCGCTGCCCGAGCCCGCCGTTGCCGCCGCCGCCGCCGCCTCCCGCGCCGCTCGCGGCGGTTACCTGCGAAGCGCTGAGAGGAAGGTGCGGCAGGCCGGCGCCTCCCCGCCGCCGGAGCCCGGCACCGCGGCGGCAGGGCAGCCCAGGCTCGGCAGGCCTCCCCCGCCGCGCGGGTCGCACCAAGCGCCGCCGCCGCCGCCGCTGCCGCCGCCGGGGCTCGGTCGCGCTCAGCAGCCACAGCAGCGGCCGGTCGCCATTTCCCGCCTACCGACCTGCTGCACCGCGCGGAAGGACCCGGATGCTGGCGGGGGAGGGAAGGCGCGAGCCCAGCGGCCTGCCTGATGCCGCCACTGCGCAGGCGTGCGGGCGGGGCGGGGCGGGGCGGCCGAGGCGGGCGGTCTTTCCGTGCGGGGCTCCGCGCAGGGCCGCCGGGGTCGCCTTCGGAGAGCAGCAGGGCCCAGGCCGCGGGGAGCGCCTGCCGGCCGGCGCGGACAACAAAGCGCGGCGGCGGCGGCGGCGGCAAGCGGGGCGAGGCCCGCGAGAAAGCGGCTTCTCTGCGCGAGGGGGCTTCTGCCCTCCGCTGCCCGGGTTGGAGGGCGGGCGGCCGGGGCCGCAGGGCTGGAGAAAGCCGGAGCCCCCCGGCGAGGTTTCCCCAGGAAAGCGGGGCCGAGCCGAGGCGCGTCGCGTCTTGGCCGGGCGCTGCTCCAGCTGTAGGCGTCGCCTGCCCTCCGCAAAGCTTCCCGAGGGTTTCCCTGTTAAGGGGCGGCCGAGACTCCCCGTCGGTGAGCCACTCGGGCTGACCCTGGATCCGGCGCCTTTTTCCTGGACAGAAGCAGGAGCCCCGGGGCACGGCACGGCTAGATGCCCAGGGGTCCCGCACCGGCTTCGGCTCCACATGCATGAAGTGTAGCCAGGCAGCCCCCCCCCCGGAGTAGCAGAGTGCCCGCAGACCGGCACAATGGCAGGACGTGCACCAGAGGCCTCTCTGGCCAGCATGGACGGCTGCAGATGGAGACGGAGGAGTGACCAGTGGGGCTCAATCTTGGGGCCAGCGTTCAATACTTTCAATAAGGACAATGAGATTGATGGATTGCTTATCAAAATTGGAAAATGGAGATTGTAATTAATCTGGAGAGGGTGGAAAACTGGGCAGAGAGGACCAAAACAATATTTCACAGAGAAATGTAAGGGATTATATTTAAAGAGAAAACATGTACACATACACAACTCTGTTAGAAACAAAGTTGTGTCAAAGATGTGGGAAATCTTCATTTCCTTTCACTGTGTTGCCAAGAGGAGAGAGGAACACATAAAGGCAGACACAAACTACATTAAGCTTTTATTAAACCCTATTAAATGTTCAACTTCAACAGCAGATTCTTAACAAAATTACACCTAGCTTTGGAAATAGTTCTGTCATTTCATCAGTTGCAACATAAAGACAGACTGGGGGTGGGTGGGGGGTGAAGAACAGGACAGGGCTACAGATTCAGCCTTATATTTGTGTGCAAACCCAGCAGTTTTTTATAGCATAGGGGGGAAAAGTTGCAGGCAGAACAATTCCCCTTGAGGGACCCTGCTTTTGTCTCATGGCTCAAAAGAATCCCAGGCAGAGACTTCTATTTTAATTGTCAGAAATGAATACTTTTCTAATGCAATTCAGTGTAATGCAGTGATCACAAATGGATTTTATTCATCAAAAATGAACTTTAACCTGAGCCCAGAAATACAGGTGGCTCTCGCTTAATGACCACTCATTCAATAAGTCGACTTACAACAGCACTGAACCAAGTGGTGCTTCTAATTGGTCCTTTTACTTACAATGGTCAAAGCATACCTGCAGTTATGGGATCTCCATCTGGGTGCTCAGCAATCGACTCAACTATAATGTTGCAACATCCCACGGTGCCACAGTCGCTATCTGTGAGCTTCACTGCTGGCTTCCGGCAATCAAAGTCAAGGCAGTTACAAATGGCAGCCATGGGAATTGCAATTAGCAACACCACAGAATTTATTTAACAATGGCAACCAAAAATATTGAAACTGCCATACTAAGTAGCACATTCATGTGACATTGCGCTTTATGACTATATCACTTAGTGATGGCATTGGGAATTTCCACTCCCAATCGCTGTCCTTCAGCAAGAACGATCTGTAGTGAGAGACCATCAACCCTGACATATAGGACTTGAACATTTTATTCACAGTAGCCCTTGTTGATAAAATCATCAGGGTTAACAGCCTGTCACTGTCAGGACATAACAGTTGCTGTGAACATCCCAAAGTACTTGCTCCATCTGCCCCCCTCCCCCCGGGGAACAGACGATGCCCTTCGCTGAACATGTGTGACTGGGGACCCCTTTTCCATTTTCTTGCAGGACCCCTCCAGTCGTACTTTCGTTAAAAAGAGAACAGCATCACTCAGGAGCTGGACACAACGGGTTTAGGGAGGAATGAATTTAAAAAATCCAAGATTTCAGTTTTAAGCAAGTTTAAATAAATTAATCTATCACTGCATACAATCAAAGGCCACTGCTGTAAAGAAAAACACGGGTTAACGAATATAGCTTTTCAATGCTCAAAATACTGTTTGCCGATTCAGAGCCTAATAAAAATATATAAAATGAGAATACTTTTGCAAAACATTTGCTATGGGTAACGTTAAGTCATTCTCCTAGGGCTAACTTCCTGTATGATTTCACTGCCACATAGACCTTGCAGAGTTGTGTTAAACAAAGTTCTTTCATACACACATACAATCTATTTTCAGTCTTATTTTTTTCAAAATGAAATGTTACCATAAAATACAAGTCACAAGACGAGAGAAAACAATTTCCCTGCATGAATTAAATACATTGCTGTTTCAATGTTCCATCTATATATTTTTTTCTGCAATGAAGTCATGACTATGTATGAGATACAAACTGTACACATTCACTTTATTTCAGAAACATGTAAAATTATTTTGCAATGTTAATTTTTAACACAAAGATTACAGATAAAGAACAGTCTTACAGCCCAGTCCGGTAAATAACCCATTCCTCATCTTGTAGGACAAAGCATCTCTCTTATTTGCAAAGGGCTGGAACCCACTAGACGCACATGACTGCATTTTACCTTTTGCTTCCAAGGTTTCACGTCGGACAGCGCACTGCCTCTGGTCTCCTGGTTCTTTTGCCCCAAACACTGAAGGCTTGCAGAATCATCTCTCAGAAGAAAGTCATTGAGGCTTTAAAGGACATCATTAAAGCGTGGTTTCCCATAGTCCACCAGATCCATTTGGAGGTCCCGCTCCTCATCATCTGCAAGGCAAGGAGGAGAACCAACCTTCACTTCTCTCCTACAAATGGGCGAGAAGGGGGGAGGCAGGAGGAGCACCTGGCTGCAAAGGCTGCCTTTTCCTTTTCACACCTGGCTGGGATTGGGGTGCTGCAGTACTGCAACATCAACGCAACTGATGAGTCCAGATTTCTCAGCCCCTCAACTTGGTTTGGGAATTAAACAATGCACCCATTTGCCCATCAGACCTGTCTGTAACAGAAAACTGGACCAGATGGTTTTTTTCTTTTCTTTCCAATCTAACGACCATAGAGAAATGAATTATGTGAAGGATGTTGGGACTGCTCAGTTTATCTGACTCAAAACTGAACAGAACAGGATGCAATGTCGTGTGCAGGAAGAAGCTGGTCAAAGAAAGATGCCGTCTGAAATTGGACCAGAAAGACTGAGACCAAGTTTCCCCAATGACCCTTATGGAAGAAGCCAGGATTTGACAAGTGGCCAGCTTCTCCATCCTAAGCCCCATAGTCACACGACCAGAGCATGGGATTTTGAGATGTCCCTTGCCTGGCCTTAAGGGGATGAAGCCCAGGGTTGCTTTATGTTTTATAAAGCTTGAGTGCCCCCCCCCCCCCGCCTTTGCCTTACATGCTTCCTCCCAAGTGGGTCCAATTTTGAGGCCCAGCTGCTCTGGCTGCAGTAAGGCTGGTGCCATCTGCTGATTACTCACCCGATTTAGCCAGACATTCCAGAGGACTGAATTTCAGCAGTCTTGTATTTTATAACCTCACTTTCGCTTCATTGTTTAATGTGCCCCTCTCATCCTATTAAATCCTTTCCAAGTCCAATAGAAGACAAAATTTGAAGCTCAGGATTGAACTGTGAAGTCCTTGGTGCTCTCTGAACTTGTTTTCTTGCAGAGATTTTATTACCCAACTAAGTAACACTTACAATGCTATAAGGCAGGGGTCCCCAACCCCCGGTCCATGGACCAGCACCGGTCCGCAGCATGCCAGCAAACAGGCCGCACAAACAAGCAAAGCTCCATCCTTGGGATGTAGGCAGTATTCAAAACCACACCCCCTCTGGTCCGCGGAAAAACCTTTCTCCATGGCACCAGCCAAATAATGGAACTCTATACAAATCCCAAGAGTTTTTTTTTTACATGATGAAGTTAAGTGAATGGGATGGAGATAAGGCCCAAGCTCACCTTGGACGTCTTCTTCACCACCATCACCATCCTCTTCCTCATTGTAGGCCAGCTCAGCCTGCTTGTCTGCCTCATACTCACCCACGTTCCCATCGTCCCCATTATAATCCGCCAGTTTAGATCCATGCTGAGGATCAACGGGGGACTCATTCTCATCAAAGAACCGGCCTGTGAAGTAGGCAAAGGATCAGTCAGAAGCCAGGAGAAGGGGGGAGGGAGGGCAGAGAGAACAGGGGAGGCTTCAGTGTCAGCCCTTCGGGAAGCTGTAAAAAGGAACTTGCAGCTCCTCCAGCACCAGAAACCCCAGAAAGGTGAGTATTCTTTATACAGAACTTCATAGGGAAAAAAAATCACAATATGAGTCAAGAGTAGACATTTCGCTTCGTGTCCCAAGATCCTTACTTCTGTTGTGAGGGAAAGCAATATCGCCTTCTTTGGCTAAATAACTAGCAAGATGGGTCCAAAATCTGACGTGTTGTACAAATCCTGTTTTTGTCACAGAACGGTTACTTTTCAAGGTTCAATTTGCTGTGTTTTTCATGCAGAGATTTTAAATGCTTGCTTTAAATGAAGGCAATTTATACCGGTTGGATACTTTTTAAGCATACCTTGACCTCCATTTATCAGAGCTGATGAAAACGTCTGGTCAATTATTTACAATAATTAACATACTCCAGCCTATAGAAAATTCCCAATATTTTAGAAAAGTACAAATTGTGAAACAAGTTTTTGTTTTCTCCAAGCATTACGTTGCTTGATTCCAACGCATTTAATAAGTTCTTTTCTTATTTGCCGACAAAATGTTGTTCCAGTGGCTGACTAGATCACCTAGGTGCTCTCTGGCAAACCTGAGGTGGGTAGCAATGTGCTTTCTGGCATCTTCCCATGCCCATCACTCTCATGCAGTGTTTTTCTTATGGCACATGGTATCATGCACACTGACATCAGGCAGCGTAAAAATGGTCTTTAGATCCTTTTTGTGTTCATGATTTAGATTTGCAACTTCCACAAGTTTACATCATGAACCCAAGAGTTTGAAGAAGGCAATCAATATGTGAGATGGGAGGTTATTTTGTTTTGTTTAAAGAGCAGGAACCCTCCAACTCACCCCTGATGGCCATCTCAAATTTGAACATCTGATTCATTAGTCCCTTAAGAGAGGCTAATTATCCTAGAGCTTGGTATACTTTTTCCAGCAAAGACAGTTTATGTTAGCTGCATGCATTCCATATAGACATAAAACACTGCAGAGTACACTTCCTTTGTTTCATCAGAAGCCATTTCTGGATAGGACTTACACAAAGCTCTGATCACAGCACTGCAGGATGATGGAGTCACAAACCTCATACCACTGGTGGACCATGAGCTTCCCTAGCATGTTGAGTAGGAGGTCTAGAAGGTAGAGCTCAGAGCTTCTGAGATGAGTTTATAGTGCAGCAATTAATGGCTAAGATTTTTAAAAACAAAGACATCTGAATACAAATATACTTAAAACAGTCAGCTGGTAGATATTAGGTGTTTTAATGAACTTGAGATAACACATGCAATTATGCTCAATGATCATGGTCTGACTCACTTTGCTTCATTCTCTGAAAGTTGTTGACTCTCTCCTTGGAAGCCTGTTTTGCAAGCTGTTTTTTGGTTCTTTGAATGTCCAATGTGTGATCAGAAATTGCACGCTGAAGATAGTTTGCCGGTACCTGGTTTACCATGTCAGTATTACCCTCCAGTATTGCAGCTGGGGCAGACAAAAATACACAGTCAGAGTTCAAGGACACAGAGAAAAGTGTATAAAGCGCATGATGAAGGGCAAATCAACAAGATGTTCACCCAGTACACATGATCTCACCTGGAGCCAGATTTAGAGTACGGTTTTTTTCTGTGAAAACTTTTCCACCAGGCTGATGCTGATTTTGAGAAGTTGAAAAAAGTGGCTTCTTCAAAGCTAAAAACATAAATTCATACCATGACTCACAGGTGTAAAAACTAATTAAATGTATTACAAAGCAATTATTTAGTACTTGGTTCAAAGAGGCCCAAAAAATAATTCTGCTAAAGGCCAATGTTTGCAACAGGATCCAGCTATGGCTCTAAGCAAATGAAGATGTTCACCATAAATCTCCCTAGTTATAATGGTCATAATCCCGGTTCCTGGAGGAATCAGAGAATCCCCTCTGTATCCTAGTAGCCCTGAAGGGTTTGCGGATTATAGCATCCGCCAGCATTAACAACCAATGAATAAAAATGGGCAAGTCCAGATTTGGTGAAAAAACAGTGCATTTATTAACAAATATACATTAGCTCAAACTTGGGACTTGACAGTACACAGAAGTCCTCCGTCAACATAGCAATCTCTCAAAAGTTTTAAGAATCAAAAAAGTATCTAAAAAGGCTCCTCTTATTACAACCCATTTAAAAAGGAAGATCTTAAAAACATTTCCTAACCAGGATCAGGACTTCCATGAAGAAGTCCTGCCTTACAACCCCTCTCTCTCCTATTTCGGATCAGAATGGGACATTAAGTGGTTAGTGCCAACTGTCAATGCCAACTGAAAAACAACATAGTTAAGAACCCAGAAATAAGGCTGCAAATGTGTTTTACTGCATGTGTAAGGAAAACATCACCAATCTTATTTGTCAGAGTGGCATTTTTAAGTATCCTGGGTCCCATTTATCAGTTCAAATATCTGTCTATGGAGTGAGCAGAAATGCAAGAGAAAACCAACATTAGATTTGAGATACTAACCAGTGAGTGTATCTTCACCTTTGGCAGGGTCATTCTCTTCTATTCCAGGCATGCCTGCGTCATCTCCAGGTTTAATCTTTTCTGTGAAAACAAGATATTTTTTCCTTTGCTGCACCATCCACTGAAGCTCTACGACTGGTGCCTTCAGACTGTTCAATGGAAGGGAGTTGGAACGGTAACAGAGGAGAGTTACCTCACCTCCCATGTCCTGCTGCAGTCAGGTTAACCCCACCCCCAGCTGATGGAACTGTGCAGGGCCACCAGGTCTGTAGTCTGGCCAAGTAACTTGCCAGGCAGGTATTTGCCACCCTCCCATGAGTGCCAGAGGGACCCTGGTGCCTTACCACAGCTGTCCCAGACAGACCTTTGCCATCTGATATATTGTTGGTTGATGGTGCTTCATTCTTAACTTCGTTCAGTTTTTGAGTTGCCTTCACTGTTTTTGGACTCTCACTCAATCCTCTCTCAATGTCTTTGGTGAATTGGCTCCTGTGTGTGGCCTGCTGTGAAAATGTTCCTTAAGCATTAAAAGCTAAACTTACAAGGAAAATATTACTTTATCTTTAATTTAATCCAATGCTTCATATTTCATTTTTGGGATCAACATATAGAAATCATCCTGCTTTCTTTTCACCTTTGCCTCACCACTTTCTACAGCCCCAAGTGTAAAAAAATAAAAACTCTGCCTGGATACAGCAATTAGTGTCGCCAAGTCTGCTCCTTGCTAGTCCCACCTTATACCCATGTTGGGAGGCAGCAAAAGCAGGTAGGTGGCAGACTCCTGGGTTCATCCATCACAAAGAGAGCCATGTTACCTTCTGGTCCTGCAAAACCTGGTCCTCCAATTTTTTCATATCTTCTTCATGTTGTATTCTTAGTTCCTTGATTTGTTGCCCGCATTGAAAACTAGAACCAAGATGGAGAGCAGAATTTAGAACTGAGATTGACAGATTTTCTAGGCTCCCCACTATATTATTTATGATCTGCTTAGTAAGGTTCTTTTCTGTATAACACACTGAATATATTAAAAGGCCTTTATATGAAAGTAGACAACCCGATATCTACTGGGTCATTGTTTCAGAGATACTTCCTTACCAGTTTCCTCACTGCTTTCAAAAATGGCAGAGCTTCCAGTGTACTTGAAAAGGTCTTTTCAAAATTCAGGGAGATTGAGACATGTATCTGCCTTGAAAATACGCTATGATGAACTGTATAGTACAAAGATCAACCCTTGACCACAGGGAAAGGTTTTTACATTTTTCATTACATCATAAAATATTTTATAATTGTTACATCATAAAATATTTTATAAAATTTGCCAAATTTCAATTTGATGGGAGTCATAGGTTCCAAGATTTTGGATTCATTCTGTAACTTAGTCCAACTTGAGGTATCTTTGCTTAAAAACTGTTGCCCTTTGATACAGTTTCACCCAATTAAAGGTCACAGACAAATAGGAGAGTTGTGAGACTGACAGACAGGGTCTCTTAACTTTTTTGAGGCAATCCTTCACAAAAATCTTGATGAGTCACGAACCCGAGCAGAGTGGCATATATTTTTCACTCCCATCCTACTACAACACTAGTAAATTGACCATTTTACATTGTCTATTGACTTTGGAGAACTGCAATCTACTTGCAGATTTTATTTCTACAAAAAAGCAAAGCAAAACTTGTTCCATTTTCCTTCTCCTTAATAATTATAAAGCTGCATTGATCCATCAAGCAATACGGCTGAGGCCAAACATCTTAACCTATTTTATATAACAACTGCGAAAGAACATTAATGTTAAAATAATACTCAACACTGATCCTAAAGCTCATAAACAAATGAGCTGACCTGGCAGCAATGTCTTATAATTAGGTTACTTTTATTCACATTTAATCCCTCACCTTTCATACTCCAATCTTTTAAGAAGTTGTGTATTGTTTTTCTTGTATTCATGAAGATAGTCCTCTTGTTGTAGGAATTCTTGACGCAATTCTGCAAGTTGTTCTAAGCCAAAGTATAAACATTTGAACAATTTTAAAAATGCTCCATACTTTAAACTTAGCCTTGTTTTTTGCTGAGTAATTTTCCACAATAGTAATAAAAATATAAACGTTTACTGAAGTAAAATGAAAATGATGTACATTTCTGAATTCTTATTCCATGGCTACTTTATTACAAAATAGTAGAGTCTGTTACTTTTATATTTGAGGCCCATTAAAAAAGTCCAGAAGATGGCTTCCGGTTTTGACATCGTGGCAATGCAGGCGCAGGAAGACAGAGAAGGAGGGAGGCTGTTTAATAAATATCTTCCAAAAATATTTTAACTAAATTGTTTCTTTTTTTTTCAAATAATATACACAAAAATAGAGGAAGAATTATTTGATGATCCAAATGCACTGACTTGGAAAGTTAGTTGACAAAAGAAGAAAGCTAGAGTAAGATTGAAGGAAACAGAAGCTTTGACTTATTAGAGGGGATGTTATATTACCAATTAGATGTTTGAATATAGTTAAGAATAGATCGCTAGAAATAGAAGTATTATTATAACTAGATAGATAGGATTTGTAATCAAATATCATATCTTGGTAAGAAAAGGGAAATAAGAATATGCTAAGAACTTTGAATAAGGGAAGCTTTTAATTACCCAAAAATAACTTGTTCAGAAATTATAAATGATTGGGATATTTTGAACATGGATAGGGAATTAAAATTGAAAAAAGCAAAAATAGGATATAGACTGAATAAATGGATATTGGGTGCAAATGCAATTAAAATATGCTTTGGTTAGAAAAGATATTCTAAGCTGATATTATTGACACTATTAGAAAAATGTAACAAATGTTGATAGGCAAGTGTATATTTACTCACAACAATAAGAACTGTATTTGCTTAGTGTGGAAAAATGTCTATTACCAGAAGACGAGACGATGTACTGGAGGGTATAATATCGGATTTAGTTTGAAGAAGCTTATATGTAGCACAGAATCACTAATGGACTCAGTCATTAGGCACTTGATCGTAAAAATAAAAAAATAATGAAATATTTATTTTTAAAAAAGTCCAGAAGATAATGGATTTTTTCAGAGATGCTGCCTATCTATATCTAATATTCTAGTAAATTTATAATAGTTATGTAGCCAAATATTTTAAAGAGAAATTACCATAGTCCACAAAAAGTAGGAGATTACACCTGTAGCTATCTTTCAAAACATCAAGAGCGCACATTGCCTACTTGGTATTATATTTTACTGCTGTATGTTATTCAGTTATAAAATCATGTTTACACCAAGAACATTTACCCTTTAAGCGACGTATGTCTGCCATCTGGTACGATATATTGCTCTGAAGTTTGACCTAAAAACAAAAAGTAAGTAGTGAAGTAGTACAGATCCCTGTTCTGATAATAAAATTTTCTAGAATGAATGATTGTGAAAGCAGCTCTGACTAGGGCAGGGGGGTCAAACTGGTGGCCCATGGGCCGGATGCGTCACGCGCATGCCACGCCCACGCTGGCTCCGCAAAGGTAAAAAACATCGTAATATGTCGTGTGACCAGGGCGATGCTGCACAGGTTGTAACTAGGAAAAATGGTCATAAGTCACTTTATCCAGTGCCATTGCAACTTTGAACGGTCACTAAATGAGCTGTTGTAAGTCGAGGACTACGTGTATTGCTGGTAATGATTTTAGACACAGTTTTCGTCTTGTGCTGCACTCAGAATCTCTTGCTTCTGAAATGGGGGCACCATCAATTAGGTCAGGGGTAAGCAACCTTGGCTCTTTTATCACTCGTGGACTTCAACTCCCAGAATTCCTGAGCTATGCTCAGGAATTCTGGGAGTTGAAGTCCACGAGTGATAAAAGAGCCAAGGTTGCCTACCCCTGAATTCGGTAAACAGAAGGGACCCTCCTGTCCTTCGGGAACCGGCAAGAAGACACCGAGGCGTCTCCCACCGTCCCTTTCCTCTCGTCTTCCCACCAGCTGATGAGAGCCGCCTCCCTTGCAAAGCCCGGCAGAACAGCTGCTCTGAACCGGAGCTGCCCCGCCAGCGACCCTCCTCACCTTGCCCTCCTCGCACTTGCGGACCTGGCCGTCCCTGGCCTGGAGCTGGCTGCTCAGCCGGCTGCGCTCGGCCTCCTTCTGCTCCAGGGCCTTCTTGTGCGCCTCCACCTGCAGCAGCAGCTCCGAGTTCCTCTTCTCCAGGCGGCCCCGGGCCACATCGCCGCGCTTGGCCTGGCCCTGCAGCTCGGCCGCCTCCTCCCGCAGGGCCCTCTGGCGGGACGACGAGCTCCAGGCGTTGAAGGCCAGCGCCGCGATGACGAGCAGCAGCGCCGCGAAGAGGAAGGAGGGGAGGCGGCCGCCCCGCCGGTTGCTGCCGAACCCCGCCATGGGCCGGGCCGGGCGGCTCCTTCAGCGCCGGGCGGGACGGAAGGGCGGGGGAATCATGGGCAGCGCCCCCCTCCTCGGCCCGGCCTCACGCCGAGCGGCCGCCCGGGACCCCTCGCCGGAGCGCCGGAGGCTCCGCGCCCCGGATCCGGCGCCGCCACTGACGCGCCGAGTAGGAACCTCGCGGCCTGCGCCGAGGGGCTGCGGGGCGAGCCGGCTCCGACGCGCTGCGGCCTGAAGGTCCCGCGGGGCCGCTGCCGGAAGGGAGCCTCTCAAGGGCAAACCGCGGCGCCCCGCGAGCCCAGCTCGGGCCACCTGCCTCCCGGGGCGCCCCGCCCGGTGCCGCCTCCCAGGGCCGGGCCGGTCCGGATCGCGGAGGGGCCGAGGCTGAGCGGCCACGGGGAAGGAGGGAGCGGGAAGCCCCGCGAGGCGGCTAACGGCGCCCGCCCGCCTCCTCCTCCTCCGCAGCGGTCCGCCACTTCCGCGTCGCCCGACCGTCCGTCCCGCAGCCGCGCCTCTCGCGAGAAGAGCGGGGCCGCGCGCCCTCGCCGCGAGGTTTGCGAGGGACGCGGCGGGGCAGTCCCGCCCTCCGCTGCGTCAGAGGGCGGGGCGCGGCTGCGGGTTGGCTCCCTGGCTGCCCCCTCCAGGCTGGGCTGGACGCCTTTCGGCCTCGGGATGGACGTTGAGCCCCGGCATCCCTGCGTGCTGGCTGGGGCATTCTGGGAGTTGAAGTCCACGCGGCTTAAAGTCGCCGAGTTTGGAAAACCCCGGCTTAGCTTGGTGCTCCTCGATCTTGGCAACTTTAAGATGTGCCTTCAACTCGCAGAATTCTCCAGCCAGCCATGCTGCAGAATTCATGTTGAGGTTGACCCCGGCATTCCTGCATGATGGCTGGAGAATTCTGGGAGCTGAAGTCCCCACCTCTTAAAGTTGCTAAGCTTGAGAAACACGGCTTAGTTAAATGCCTGGAGAGCTGATAGGGGACTGAGAGAGGTGAGAGGTGAGAGGAGAGCAATTTTCCAGCGACCCCAGACCATTTCAGACAAATGGCTGTCCAGTCTCTTCTTAAAAACTTCCAGTGTTGGAGCATTCACCGCTTCTGGAGGCAGGTTGTTCCACTGGTTAATTGTTCTCACTGTCAGGAAATTCCTCCTTAGTTCCAGGTTGCTTCTCTCCTTGGTTAGTTTCCATCCGTTGCTTCTTATTCTGCCTTCTGATGCTTTGGAGAACAGCTTGACTCCCTCTTCTTTGGGGCAGCCCGAGATATTGGAAAGCTGCTGTCATGTCACCCCTCGTCCTTCTCTTCATTATACTAAACCAAGGGTTCCCAATGAGGGGTGTGAGATGATATTCCAGGGTGTGTGAAAACTTGGGTTTTCAAAATTATAATATATATGCATAATTCGTTGCTGTTATTCAAACTTTTGTAAGGGGTGCGAGAATATATCAGAAGCGTTCTAGGGGTGCGGGGTATAGAAAAGTTTGGGAGCCACTGTACTAGACCAGGGGTAGGCATCCTTGGCTCTTTTATGACTCGTGGACTTCAACTCCCAGAATTCCTGAGCCAGCATAGCTCAGCATGGAAACCTCCCTGGCTGGCTCAGGAATTTTGGGAGTTGACGTCCACGAGACATAAAAGAGCCAAGGCTGCCTACCCCTGGACTAAACCTACCCAATTCCAGCAGCCGTTCTTTATGTCAGTAGAGACTGCAGTTCTTAATGCAGCCAGTGGGGGGCAACAAATCAATAACATTTTCTATCTCTTAACCAAGGAAATTATTCTCCTGTTACTGATAAAGAAAAAAATCTCAACACTTAAATCTTCCACAGCAGTTTTAAAAAAAAACATGTTTAAGATATGTATTCCCCCATAGTGTCATTTTTGTGTAAGAAAAAATTTCAAAATGCTATTTTACACAACAGGCATACCAACCATCTCAAATTCATAGAGACATAGCAGCAGAGATATATCTTGAATTATATTAATTAGAAGAGATGCTGTGTATGAATATTCCAAAAGATCCCAGGAAAGATAGTGTATCTTACATATTATGTTGTCCAAAATACAGTACTTGTTAAAAGACATACTTAATGATAGGAGTAGTATTACTTTTATTTACAATAACATAATACCAATAACATAAGAATATAATTCCAGATTCAGGAAACTAAAACCTCCACCCTTTAACTAAAAATTACATCTTTTACAATGATTCCTTCAGAATTTAAAGCAAGGATTTAAAGAACAGTATATTGAGCTTTTAACATGCTTTCCAGATAAGGGAACTCCATGTAAAATTTATTTTTATATTATATATTATTAATATAAAGAGAGAGAGAGTTTGGTCTGGTGGTTAAGGTACCAGGTTGGGAAACTTGGGGGACCATGAGTTCAAGTCCTGCCTTAGCTAATAAAAGGCAACTTGGGCCACTTGCTCTCTCCCAGTCAAACCCACTTCACATGATTGAACTCGCGACTGGCACGACTCGCTTCCCCCGCTGCCTCCCCGACCCCGGAGGCGCTGGACTCCCCGGGAGCCCCTCCGCAGCGGCTCCGCATCCCCAGCGCCGCGTCCCGCCGCGATCCTCCTCGAGGCGCCCGGGGACCGCTCTGTCCGGCGTCCACGGCAAGGAGCTTCCCCCGAAGCGGCGGCCCGCCCGAGACCGAGCGAGGTAGCCGCACCCGGGACCGCCGCTTCCTCGCGGGGGCGCCGCGCTCTGGCCCTGCGGGTGGCGTCCACCGCGGCTACGGCTGCCGGGCCCCGCCGGAGAGGCCAAGCGCCCCCCCGGCCCCCCGAGCGGAGCGGCACATTGGTCTGCGCGCGAGATCGTCAGAGGCGGCGCCGGGCCCGGATTGGCCTCGGCGGCCACGAACCGGCGGGCCTAGCTGGGCGCCGCCCCCCCCGCGCCCCCCCTCCCGCAGCCGAAAGCCGCGCCGCTCGCTGCCTGCCTGCCTGCCTGCCTGCCTGCCTGCCTGCCGGCGTGCCCCCCTCTCGCCCAGCCGGGCTTTGTGCGAGCCCAGCCGAGGCAGGCGGCGGCGGCGGCACCGACCCTCCTCGCCCGCCAGGCAGCCACCTGCTCCGGCCATGTGAAGGCGCGCGCCGCGCAGCCCCGGCGCCGGCCAAGATGCTGAGCCGGCTGATGAGCGGCAGCAGCAGGAGCCTGGACCGCGACTACCCCTGCACCGTCCGCCTCCTCGACGACAACGAGTACTCCTGCACCATCCAGGTGGGGGCGCCGCGCGGGCCGGCGGGCGGGCGGGCCGTCCTCGGGGTCGTGAGCTGGGCGGGCGGGCGGCTCGCCGGGCCTGCCGCTGCCAGGNGCCAGGAGGGGCTGCGGGGCCGGCCGTGCCCGGCGGCGATGCGTGCCTAAGCGCAGCGGGGAAGAAACTTCTGTCCGGGGAGGCGCGGCGGGGGGCGGGCCGGGCGAGGGCGCCGCTGCGGGACGGGGCCTCTCCGCCGACCGGACCCTCCCGGGGACTCTCGCCCGGGACGAAGCGAGGCCGGCACGGCCGCGAGGCTGCGACCGGGGAGGGCGCCGTGGTGGCCAGGCGGGACCGGCCCGGCGGAGATGGTGCCGGGCTGGTTTCAGGGCTGCCCGGCGAGGCTCCGGAAGCGCCTTTTGCTGCGCCTGGCCTGGGACGGCGCGGGACTCGGGCGCGAAAGCTCCGCCGCCGGGGCCGGTTCCGGGGCGGCGACAGAAGCGGCGTTGGGCAGCGGGGCGGTCCGGCGGGCTGCGGGGCCCCGGCCGGGCGCCTCCTGGGTCGCCGCTGGTCCTGCAGCCCAAGTGCTGGCTGTGCCTGGAGCCCGAGAGAAGCGGCGTCTCCTGAGCTGGTCGGCCGTTTGGCTTGTTCCCCTGCCCGCCCCCCCCCTTCCCGGCCGGTAGGAGAGAACGGCGGCCTTTTGGTCGGAGAGGGATGAGCTGCTTGAGGGAAGCCCCTCGGTTGAAGGGCCGCCGGTTGCTGCGCCGCGGCTGCTCTTCTTGGGGGCGGTCAGTGTCTGGGGACCCAGCCGAGGCCCCCGGGGGAGGCTGCCGAGTCCAGGCTCGGCCTAGGAATCCTCCCCCCTTCTGGGCTCTGCAGGTGCTGCTGGAAGAGCCCCGGGCCCCTGGCCCCCCTTCCCTTTGCCCGTGGAGGATATTCCCAGTACTGAACTGGTTTTGTGCTCTCAGCCCCCTGGTCCGGCCATCAGGAAGGCTGCTTTACTGGGTAGCGTGATGGATGCTCCCAGCCATTGTGACAGTCGGGGAACTGGGCTGAGTGAGATGTATGGAAACAGTTGTTCGGGTTTAGCAGAAGGGCCTGGCTCTGGCCCCTTTTGAGCCGGGGTCAGGCCCCACAGTTGGCTTGCCCCTTCCTCGGGACCTGGGCCCCTCAGCCAGATGCTCACAGACCCAGCAGAGCGGAGCCCTTGACAGGGTTGGTGTTCGGTTGCGAGCTGCACCCAGAGGCTCTGCCGCAAGATTCGACTCCAGCTCCTCATCCTGCTCTTGTGCTGGCCTCAGGGACACCGGATCTGTGCTGGCAGGGCGGAGGAGGCGCTCTCGGGGCTGGAACGGCAAGCAGAACCCTGGAGGGCAGCAGTGCAAGGTCGCCCGGGCATCGCTGGATGGCTTTGATCGTCACTCTAAGGGCAAAGAGAAGCCGGCTCTGCAGAGGCTTTGGCCCGTTCTGGGCTTCCACCCTCAGTGGGCGCGGGCGGTTCCCAAACGCTTCCTTTCCAAACATTTCTGACCTGGGAGTAAACCGCATCTGCAAAATGGGAATGTCCCCTAAGAGACCTTGCTTGCAGAGAGAGAGAAAGAGGGAGGGTGCTGGAGGTCATTCTGGGGGGAAAGACGAAACACACAACTTTTTTCCTGACTTGGGGCTGGGATTTTGTTGGGTGTGCTGGTTTTAAAGTAGGCTGCACGTTGCCACTTAAAAACAAATAGGTGCCTGTATGCATTTCCTAGAATGTATTTTTCATTATTTTGATTATGTGAGGAACTGGATTTTAATCAGAACACGTGACTATAAAATCCCTGCAGCTGTTTGGCATTTCGTTGAAATAACTCTGAAATAACTAAAGGAAAGACTGCTGATCCCAAAGAAGCAGGAGGACTCCAGTAGTCCCTTTTCCAACCGATGCCTTTTAATGCAGTTGGGAAAAATCTTACCCCACTTGCCTCCTGATTCTGCTGCTGCCAGAGACTGGCTCTCCTGTAGGTCTCCAACAGAGACAGCTCTGATGACCCAGGCGGCATTTCAATTCAATGCTGCTGCCTCCCCCGTTCAGCCCCCATTCCTCGTAGTGGGTAGAGCCCCCACTTGGAGCAGGTCCCGAGTGGGGAAGGGCTCCACTTAGCCAGCCTGCTCCGAGGGGAAAGGGATGCGACTTCATCGGCACCCTCCCTTCCTTCAGCTCTGCCCGGGAGGCCACGTTTCTCTAGCCAGGCTGGGGCCTTGAGCGGGAGGAATGAGTGAACCAGACACGGTTACCGAGTGGGAGTCTCTTGAGCAGGGGGGGTCGCACAGAGATCGGCAGGAGGCAGGAGGCCACGGCTTCCACATACCCACGAACCTGCTGCGTCCTTCTCCAGCTGCTGCCCTCCTTCACCTCTGCCTAGTCCCAAAAAAGAGCCTGGGCCCCTGACATTGGACTGGAAAAGCAGAATTCCAAAATGTTAGGCAAGCCGGAGAGCTGCTTCTGCCTCCCTGAGGCTGGCAGGTGGAGCAGTTTTTCAGCCACCGAGAACTGAGCAAGATGTCACAACTCAAGGTCAACTTATTTGTTACAGTAATTTAGAGCCCACTTTAACCGCTCTTCCCAAACAGCTCGTAGTCATGTAGACAATTACAATAAAAGCACAGAGTATAAATACTGACATACTTTATTTTAAAAGGAAAAGATATCCACATATATGGATTTTAACTTTAAACAGTGGCCTGCAAAGGATTCAGTCAGAGTCACCTTTGGAGAGATGGGCGGCGTATAAGTTTAATAAATAAATTCAGTTATGGATATAAAAAGCAAGAGGCAGCCTTCAGTAGAAAAAGCATGCAGGAAAACATAGAGCTCCAACAGACCCTGACTGGTGCTGAGATCCTGGTTCTGATGCAACTCTGTACAAAAGGACCCAATTTACTGGACAGTTTCAGAAAACATAAAATACTACAGACAATAAAGTGAACTTAACTCCCCCTCCCACCAATTAAATTAAAAGTGGTTGTATGCAATAGTCTCACCAAAGGTTCTGTGTTTTTCCTTTCAAAGGTGGCAACCTCTCTGATTTCCCACGGTCTCTGTTCATTCTCAGAGCTCTGAGGATGCTGGGCAAGCCCCCCCCCTTTCTCTTTTCAGCCCCCTTGGTCTGTCCTGTTAAAAAGACAAAGTGTTTTTTTTTCTGCAGGGGGAGCAGGGGGTCCTCAGACTTTGAACATGACTCAATTCTACAACTGGGAGGGGTGGAGGGGATTAAAATTCAGCTATGTCTGGTGCTCGGTATATTTCATTTATTTATTTAAGAGATATGGCCACAAATATTATATAAAATAGTTCTGGATGTCCATCAACAAGCAGACAAAATTACATTAAGCAGTGGGGTGCCACAAGGCTCCGTCTTAGGCCCAGTACTCTTCAATATCTTCATCAATGACTTAGATGAGGGAATAGAAGGGGAACTCATCAAATTTGCAGATAACAGTAAACTGGCAGGAACAGCCCACACCCCATAAGACAAGCTCAGGATCCAAAAAGACCTCAGCAAACTTGAACAATGGGCCCTATCCAACAAAATGAATTTTAAATGGGAGAAAAACAAGGTTTTACATTTAGGCAGGAAAAAATCAAAGGTACAAGTATAGATTAGGCGAGACCTGGCTTAAAAACAGTAACTGTGAGAGAGACCTTGGAGTCCTTGAATATGAGCCAGCCACGTGCAGCCACAGCCAAAGGAGCTAATACAATCCTGGGTTTTATAAACAGAGATCACATGAAGTATTAGTACCGCTTTATAAAACCCTAGTAAGACCACACCTGGAATATGCAACCAATTTTGGTCACCATACCTCAGAAAAGATGTTGAGACTTGGAAAAAGTTCAGAGAAGAGCAACTAAGATGATCAAAGGCCTGGAGACTAAAACATATGAAGAACAGCTGCAGGACTTGGGTTTGGCTAGTCTAAAGAAAAGAAGAAATAGGGGTGACATGATAGCAGCGTTCCAGTATTTGAGGGGCTGCCACAAAGAAGAGGCTGCTTTGAGCTGGTCTTGGTGAGAGGATCCAGAAACTTCCTTTTTGTCACTTAATGCAAACAGCTTCAGAGAAGAGCCATCCAGGAACCTCTGCAACAGTGGGGGGGGGGGGGCAGGCACAGCTGAAGTCCTGCCCCATTAAAGAGAAGAGAAGAGAAGAAACAGCTGGAAGGGACCTTGGAGGTCTTCTAGTCCAACCCTCAGGGGCCCAAGATAGGAGACCTTATTCCATCTCAGTCAAATGGTTGTCCAGTCTTTTCTTGCAAAGCTTCCGCAGTCCTCCAGCGAGTGGACATGTCTAAGTGGAGGACCGGCAGCCATTGGTTAAGTTGATGCTGCTCTTTGGATTCTGACACAAGAGGAGAAGGCTTTGTGATCTAAATGGCCCCATTCAACTCATGCATACCGTAATTTATTTGCAGACGAAATACCAGGTCTTTAGGTCTAGGCGTCCTAGCAATGAGACTGAATCCCAGCCAGCTGCATGAGGGGCCTCCAGACAGGGCAGCTCCCTCCGTCCCTCACCCCCAGGGCTTTTGTCTGGGCTGAGCCGGGGCGGGTGAGGCGAGTCGCCTGCCTGCCTGCTTCGTCTCTGCTTTGAAGGGAGCAGCCATTATTATGCTGCTGGTGATCCTCTCGCTCCTGCTGCTCGGCCTCCAAGGAACAGCGAAATGTTTGTCAGCAGGAGAAGCCCTGCGCCTACTGACACAGGCAGGAAGGCTGTCCTGGCTCCCTGACCCCTCGCCCGTTACATTTAATAGGTTTTAAATCTCAAATTTGAAACTGGAATGTAGTGCAAAAATTGCTGCTTCCGTGATCCACTTTTCTAGGAAAACCCCCTGGGCCCCATTGCCCTCCTGGGCATGCTATGAAAATGGGGGCAGCGAGAGTCCAGGCCGTTCATGGGGTGGGCGCCCCCGTCCAGCCAAAAACAGGGGTCTAAGCTGGGGGCGAGTGCGCAGGTCAGAGGATGTTGGGAGCAGCCTTGCTTCTTCTGGTAAGGGAGGGTCTTTTTACTGGCCAGGCCGGTTGCCTTTCCTTTACTAGGTTGTCCCCCTCCCAGGACCCTGGCTTTGCGCTGTGTGTTCGTGACCTCTCCACCTTTGGGCCTCTGGCTCAACCTGGAGAAGGAGGCCTTCTTCACCAGCAGCAAGGCTGGTCCAAGGGCTGGGACCAAATCTGTTCCAGAAGGGCTTCTGCACTTGGAACCTCTCTGGGTCTTTTGCTGCCTCAGGGCTCCGTGGGAGGGGCGCTGGGAAGCAAGGTGGGCACAGGCAGAATTACAACTGGTGCACCAGCTGCTACCGTCCTCAGAGGTGGCTCCTGTTACCCGTGCTCTGATTGCGTCGGGCTTGGTCTGCTCTGAGTAGGACTATGGTTGGAGAGCTTCTGGAAGCTGTGCTGGGCATTTATCCACACCAAAAGACCCGCCCCGATTGCCAGCTGTCCCTTTAGAAGCGCAACACTGCTTAGGAACAGGTGATGCCAGCGTGTGCCTGTACCTGCAGAGGATTTATTTTGAGGAGCCGTTCTCTCCCTTGAAGGACAAGGCAGCCGGTTTTTTCTGCAGTCACTTCAAAATTAAAATCTGTTTACGTGTTGCTTTTTATTACAGTCAGGGCTCCGTATTAGGATGCTATCTGTGCTCCTTTGGCTCTGTGCTTTTTTCACAAAGGCAGCACAGAAACATTAAAAAGGAAGCACGCAAAGCTGTTTTTGCCACTGGATGACCTGGGCTACTTTGAAGTGAATGAAGGTCAGTTATATCTTCCCCAAAGGAAGGGGAGGAGAGGTGAGGAGAAGCCGCTTGGCTGGAGATCCTTAGGAGTTAATCATTTCCTGACCTGCCTTTCACTTTTCAGTCTGGCATTCCCGTGAGAAGATTCGCTGCTTTGCCCCTGTAGATTGTGCCCCTTTCCCAGAAGGAGACACGGGAGACCTTCTGAGCCACTCCTTGCCTAGGCATTGAGGTGCCCTTTCTTCCTCCCGTTGCACGCCAAGCCAAAGCTTATGGAAGGGAAGCAGAGCTGGCAGTGATCTCTTTGGTCAGTTCTCCCAAGACAGATCTCCAGGGTTCTCCTCAAACTAGGTCATGGCCCACCAGGTCATAGATGTACCCAAAATCTCTTGTAGACTCTCTCTGGGTGTGTCAACACGCAAAGTGGAAGGGTTGTGTAGAAGCCCTCAGGAGAGAGGGGGGGCGGAGGGGGGTCCATATCTGTCGTAGTATTTTGATTGTCTTGAATCCCAGGGATTTCTGCTGGAGGCCATTCAGTGCATCACTACCCATGCTTCTGTTTTGGCCGAATATAGGCCTGTCCCCAAGGAAATCTGGAGCCACGTTGCAGCATGAACTGGCCTAATTAAGAGACAGCTGTGTCCCATCTGCTTCCATCACAAGCAATTCTGCTTGGAATAAATGAAATGATAACAGGAAGGCAAGGAGCGTCCATTTTTGAAAAGCTGAAAAATTGCAGGGAGGGTTTGAAATGGCTGCCTCCGCTCCGGGACAAAATCCTTACAAAGGAAGGGCTGGGGCCAGCAGGTGAACTGCTGAGCTGAGTAGACAAATTTGTGCACTTGCATTTTCCTGGACTGTGCTTGAAGAGCTTGCCTGTTGTCCCCAACTGAGAGGCAGTTTGCAAGCCCACTTTTCTGTCCTGAGAGGAACCTTTACAAGCTGAAGGAGATGAGTTGGGAGCCGCCTGTGGCTGCTTCCTCTGCCGCCACTGGGATGTCCATCCTGCTCATCCGCTCAGGCCTGCCGGACTCCGTTTCACCTCCTGACGGTTGTTCAAATGAGGAGAAGGGCCGCCTTGAAGCAAGGTGGCCATCCAGAGTTGGGCGCGGAATGAAAAATTGCCTTCAGGAATAAAGGCATCCCAGCCTGCAGCTCCTATCTGCCTTGCACAATGTCAGAGGAGGAAGCCAGGTGGGTGGGGGGTGTTTGCCAGGCTACTTCATCCATCCTGCCCTGACAGCCGTTGTATGGATAAAACACATAAAGGACGGTTGCAGGAATTGGGCATGTCTGGTTTAATGAAAAGAAGGATTAGGGGTGACACAATAGCAGTCTTCCAATATCTAAGGGGCTGCCACAGATGGGGCGGGGGGGTGTCAATCTATTCTCCAAAGCACCTGAAGGCAGGACCAGAAACAACAGATGGAAACTAATCAAGGAGGGAACCAGTCTAGAACTAAGGAGAAATTTCCTGACAGTCAGAACAGTTAATCTGGCTTCCAGAGGTTATGGGTGGTCCAACACTGGATGTTTTTAAGAAGAGATTTGGCAAGTATTTGTCTGAATGGTTTAGGGTTTCCTGCTGAGCAGGGGGTTGGTCTAGAAGACCTCCAACTCTGTTATTTCGTTATGTAGTGATTTGTATACTAGCCCTGTCAAAGAAATTGAGCTTATCGTGATAATCAATATAAAACATGCCTTAGAAGACAAAAAGCATAACATCAATATAACTATGTAGACCTAAAACAGCAGCAGCCTCTGCATGGACGTACCCCCAGACCCCGCAGAAGAGGCAGCATCCTCATTTTCCCAGGCAGAGGGCAGGGAGGGGCCTCCTGCCACCAGACAGAAGAGTATTCCAAGAGATTGGAGTCGCTTGTGGAAAAGCCTGTTTCCTGCTCCATCCCTAGGGAAGAGCTGGCCAGGTAGATGCTGTTAGAGGAAAGCGGCCCTGTGGATCACTAAGACTTGGAATTGGACTGGATCCAGGAGAGCAGCTTCTCTATCTGGCAGGGATTTAATACAAATCTGATTGCTGTCATCTAATTCCTTATAGTCTCCGGACTCTGGGTTAGCATCTGTCCAAGTGATGGAAAGACCAGTAAATCTATGTCCCAAAATAGACCGGTAAAGAAGTTGGTGGCGTGGGGGATGGGCCTGGGAGGAGGCTGGTGAGCTGTGATAGATGGCTAACAGGCCCTGAAGGAGGAGAGAGCAAAACCATTGCTAGACAAACCATCACCAAAAGGTCAGGAAAGGGGGCAAATGTGGAACAGAGGCTCAGAGTAACCTTTGATTACACAAAGTATGAATTATCTGGAGTGGTGATTCTCAACCACCCTGGCCACTTTAAGATGGCTGGACTTCAACTCCCAGAGATGGCTAGCTGGGGGATTCGGGAGTTGAAGTCCACCCATCTTAAAGTGGCCACGGTTGAGAAACACCGATGTGAAGACTTTCTTTGAGAAACCTTCAAGTTTCTGTTTCATTGTTTTACCAGTAGCATAGAGCTTTCCACAAACTGAGGTTTAAGTTTTCTAACTTTGCAGGGCTTGTTAAGGAAATTCTCCCAATGTGCCTTGTGAACCTGCTCCTCCCCCTCCTGCCCCCCTCTAACCAGTGAACCTGATTGTATTTGGATGGAGATTGGCTGGTCTTTCAGAGGAACTTGGGTCAGAGATGACCCGTCTAGCAGTGAGAGCCAGTCGAAAAGAGGCTAAGCCTTTGTGCCACAGGCACCAGCCCTTTTCCACCTTAACCGAGACAGCAACTGGTACAGCTGTTTTTTTTCCCTTCACCTGGTGAGGCTGGCTGAGAATGAAAATGATGCCAGAGGAATTCATCAGTCATTGCCCTTAAATTGTCCTACAATAAAACTGTAAGAGCACAGCGCTTGTCTGGTTACCGGGGTGAGGGGAGAAATTTTATTTATTACTATTAGTTTTTATTTTAGATTTTGTTTTGTCCCACTTTCTTATTTTTTGTAAATAAGGTGGCAAACGTAGCTAATACTCCTTCCTCCTCCTCCTCTTATTTTTCCCATGATTGGGCTGAGGGAGAGAAGGACTGGCCCAAAGCCACCTAGCCATGGTTTTTCATGCCTATGGCAGGACTAGAACTCACAATCGCTTGATTTCGAGGCCAGCATCCGAATCACATCCTCACACTCGAGAGAGAAGGGGATTGGAATGGAATTTGATCTTCCAAAGATATTTTTATCCTCTACCCAAATTATAGAAAATTATCTTAAAGTAGTTTATAGATGTTAAGGATCCAGTCACAGTGATGGCTGATCCCAGGGACACCAGGTCCCCTTCGTGACTGGATTGTAACCCATGTCCAGTAATACCAGTTGGAGTTCCGAGCATGGAGAACAGCAAATGATAGGGATGGGTGGGACTTGGGGGGGGGTCTTAGCACAAATCGCCGCCGGGGCAGGAATCCTCGGACCATCCGAGACTGATGGTTCTACTGGACACCCTTTGCCTCCT
This sequence comes from Protobothrops mucrosquamatus, assembly GCF_001527695.2. Classification (NCBI taxonomy): domain Eukaryota; kingdom Metazoa; phylum Chordata; class Lepidosauria; order Squamata; family Viperidae; genus Protobothrops; species Protobothrops mucrosquamatus. The sequence goes on from NW_015386436.1 coordinate 889,482, forward strand.
CCCCTCCCCTCCCCTCCCCTCCCCTTTAGCTGCTCTTCATAGGGTGCAGCCTCCAACTTCCTCACCAGCTCTGCGGCTCTTCTCTGCATTCTTTTCGCTTCCTCAGCACCCTTATATTTTGGCCGCAGTATTCCAGATCTCTGCATTCTTTCCAGCTGGATTGGAGCCGATCCAGCAGCGCTCTTGGGAACCAGAAAGGGTTGAGGGGGCACCAGTCGAAGGGAGAGGGCAGCCCTCGGATGCCATTGCGAGGAAAAAGGCACAGAGCCCTGCTGACTCCTTGGGCAAAGACGAAAAAGTCACAGGAGCGTCTGCTTCTCTGGGAGGCCTGTCGGTGCCTCGGCTTCCCTCAGCGTGCCGTCTGAAATGGCAGCTCCTTTGTCTTGATTCGGGGGCCTTTTGTGTGGCTCAGAGGGCTGAGCATTACTATGGGAACAACGTGGGATAAGTGGCCGCTGCATTTACTCCACAAACGCCGAAGGCACTGCTCTCTGGAGGAGGGGGTGAGCTGAAGCATGGGGCCATTTTCAGCCCAAGCAAGAGGCCATCCCTCGCCTCCCCTGCCTCCTTCGGTTTGTGGGGCCAAGGTCTTCAGAGGGCCCCCATTTCTGGAAAGAGGAGGCTGGAAATGCAGATTCTGGCAAAATGCTCAAACTGAGCAGTTGGGTGTCTGGAGGGGCTTCCAGGTGTGTGTGTGGGGAGGGCAGTTGGAGCCTGGGGGAGTGTGGATGCCCTGCATTCAAGTCGATGAGAGTACACCCCAGAAGGCCCCAAAGGAGGAAAGCGGAGGAGGAGGAAAGCGGAGGAGGAGGAGGAGGAGGAGGAGGAGGAAGGCTTACGGACCAATCTGAGCCTGGAAAAAGATCAGAACTGGCAGAGCCGGAGAGGACGGCCTGAGGCTGAAGCCGGGCAGGTGTTGAGAGGGCGACTTCCTTTGTGGCCTAGGCTGCGGGAGCTGTGTGGTGTTGAGGCTGCCCCTTGGCCGGGTCCGGCGGCTTGCCTAGAACAAGGGGCTATTGTGGGGCAGCACTGAGCCTCTTTTGTGCAGGGGGCTCTGTCCTGAGCCTTGGGTCCCTCCCCCCAGCCTGGAGACGTCTCTGGGCACGGCAAGGACACTCCTGGGAGGAGGCAGTGCAGAAGCCCCTCCAGGTGCCAGCCTTGCCCTGAATGCGGGGCCCTTCCGGGCTGCTCTCAGGAGGAGCTGCCTTCAGGAGACCCTTCCCAAACGGGCCCTGAGGAGCTGAGCGCCTGCCGGAAAGGGGCAGGAACACTGGCAGCAGTTGGGCCCATCACCTCCTAGCTACTGAAACTGCCAGCATTGCTGGCCATTGGAAAATGGGATATTTTGGCTCGGTTAGCAGTGGGGATGCCCCCCTGGCAAGGAACGGAAGACGGCCGTACGGAGGGGGCTGTGGAGGGAAGGAGCTCTGAAGGCCTCTGATGGGGACACCTCTGTTTACACCTTTCTCCCGAGAGGATTTGCATCTCAAGCTCTGCCATTTCCATGCTGATATTTAATCAAGGAATTTTGGTGCCGACCTACTGGAATTCTGTCAAATGCCTGCAGATTCAATATTTGGATCTGTGTTTGCTTGGACTGTGTCTCTGCTTGTCCACTCTGAGGAGAATCTTATACACACACAAATATATATATATATAATTTTAATTGATTTTTAAGAAGATAAAAAGTAATGCAAACTAACATTAGGTAAGGGAGAAAAGGAAAGAAAGCGACGCAAAACAAAAAAAAGTTAAAACTAGAAAAAGAAGAAAAAAGATACAAACCAGAAGCTTCTGATATTCTTTACAGCAGTAAAGGACAATATACATATTCAACCCCTCTCTCTAAAGGTACATCATAATACTTTCTATAATCTAGCTGATCTAATCATCAAAACTCTATGTACATTTTAGCAATTACATGTTATAACTGGTGCACAATTGTACATCACATTTTATCTTGCTTTGCCCCATCCTCATAAGTCTTTTTAGCCATTTTGAATCTTTCTGATAACTGTAAATGAGAAAACCATGACAGCTCTGTCCATCTATTGTTAGTCCCTCTCTTGATTGCATCTTAAATTCCCTTGAATCACCCTTTTGGCTCAGATTGTGAGCCATCAAACTATCCAGTTTTGGGGGGTTTTTTTTGCATCTACTGCTGCCCAGTCTGGCCCATCTCATCCCATATTTTGTTTTGCTCTTTCAGGTGTTTCTATGACATCCCTCTATCTGCTTGTTGCTTGTCACCATGATCTTTAACATTGATATAATGCGTTTCCCAGAATGCAGTATCTGTTGTCCTTTTTTAGCAAAATAGAGACATTTGAAAATCACGAGAAAATCATGCAGCAAAAAATGAATAATCTAATCAGGCAAATGAATTTGACACAGCTGAGAAAAAAAATCCTTGAGGTTTTTACAAAGGTCAGGAATGGAGGGTGTCTAATCAGTACATTGTTCATCACCTAATCTGAAAGTGGCTTCCTAGCTTTTTATACACTTAGAACATTTAGTGTTTATCGGGGGCTCTTTTACATTTTTGCAAAAGGCCCGGCTGGAAAAAGGTTTTAGAAAGAGGCTTAGATGTTTCCTCTGCAAAAGTTTGTACTGTGTGGTAAAAAAGGATTTTTGATTCACATTGAAACAAGAGGCAGGGATATCTTCACCATGTGAATTTTCTGCTAAATGGAAATTAAAGGAAACTGCAGATTAGCCACTTAACGATTGTTTGAATTTTGTTTCAAATGGAAATGGAGCCCCCCATGACTGTAGCTTTGCCATTGTGTGGGTGAGTAGGGGGACTGTTGCTTAGGATAGACAAGGAGAAGGTAAGAGAGAAATGAATTAATGTAAAGAAACCCAAGTCTCCAGGGACAGATGAATCCCCTCCTAGGATACTGAAGGAACTAGCGGAGGTGGCCTCTTTCTTTAATCTTTGAACGTTCCTTGGAGAACTGGTGTGGTCCCAAAAGACGGGAGCAGAGCAAATAAAAGCTTTATAAAGCCTTAGTAGGACTATACTCTGAATACTGCATCCAGTTTTGGTCACCATGTTATAAAAAGGATGTTGAGACTGTGGAAAGACTGCAGTGAAGAGCAACGAAGGTGATTAGAGTACTGGAGGCCAAAACCTATGAAGAATAGTTGCAGGAATTGGGAATGTCTAATCCAGGGGTCCCCTTATTCCACATGTTCCCACCAAAAAGGCACTGCAGGGAAACCTCCTTTTGGGGTGGGGGCAGGGCCTGAGGATGGGAGGTGGATTGGGGGGGGTGCGGCTCAGATCATGGCTGGGCTTGTGCTGCTGCAGCGTTTCTAGAGGATGATTTATCGCCTGACGGTGCTGAAGCCGGAGGAGTGGAGCTCCCGTCTCCTCGAGGTGCAGACGTGTCAATAAGGGCTGAAGGAAATTAAAAATCAAGACAGGAAGAAGAACGGTCATTTTTGGATTCATTTAATTAACAGAAGATAAAATGGTCTGTTCCTACCATTATAGCTCTGAGTCCTTCCAGCCGCTGAAAGCCTCTCCATTGTATCCTGTCAAGTCAGCCTGTTCTTTTTATTGATGGGACATCATAAACTCAAGATGGATGTTCCTTCCTTCTACAGACTTAGAGATAGATTGCTTTCCTTTTCAACAAAGTGCTAAATTTGTCATCCTAACATATTTTCATTAACATTCTCAGTTTTGAAAGGTACATGTTTGGTGGAGACTGGGCAGAGGACTGAGGACTCCACTTGTGTTTCTGAGACGGCCTCCTTCGTCTCCTGGTTCCCCTGGCCATCTGGCCTGGTTTCAGAATCCATCAGTAGAAGCAGCAAAAGAAGACCTCAGCTCGGCTTCCTTCGACCAAACAGCCATTTTAGTGCAGCCTTCCTATGTGCTGTTTCTGCCTCCCCATGAAGAGAAATCAGTGTGTCCATCTTCGCACAAGGACAAGAAGATTAGAAAATGTGCATGACAGCCCCACGGCATCCGTCCAGCCTCTCTGTGATTCTGTGACTCTGTAATACTCACAGAGGGCCCCCCCCCCATGCCCCTGTTTGCTCTCAAGCAGGAAACGAAGGCTGGCCCCTCTCCTCCCTTCAGTTAGGAGTCTTCAGGCTTATAGTTGAATCCCTGAATTTATGCAAGCCTCTTTTAAAGTTATCCAATTTAGTGGCCACCACCACATCTCGTAGAAATGAACTCCACAGGGTAATCACACACTGTGCAAAGAAGGGCAGACATATGCAGGCAGCAGGGCCAAATGCCTCTGCCTTCTAAATGTAAAGCTGCAGGTGAGTGTAGGGCTTTTGGTGGACCTGCAGCTTAGCTGTTCCTTGGCTTGACTTAGGCCTGTTTCCTCAGCCCTTGCCGCCCCATCTGCATGTCAGTGCCAGTGAAACAAGACAACGTTCAGGTGTGTTCAGAGTGGGAGAGCTGCTTGGTCCACCTCTTCCGTATACTTAGAAGCCTCTTCTATATTGTGTAGAGTTACTGGTTGCACTGCCCTCTTCTGATAGGCTGAAGGAGCATTTCTTCTTTCTTGAGGGACACAGAAAGGGTCCCTAGGAGTCTGTCTGTTGAAAGAACTTGGCAAGGAGCCGTGCTGGGTGAGGTCTTAGAAGGCTCTGTTGGATTCTTGGGTCTTGAAGAAGAGGGTTTCTTCCTATTGTGCAAAATTGGTCTTCTGGATGGGCTGTGCCAGAAATCTGCAGGAGATGTTTGCCAGTGAAGAAGGATCCTGCAGAGTCTCACTTTCTTCCCTCAGATTCCAGTAGGTCAGTTTGTCTTCCTGCTGCAATGCAGAGAGACAGCAGGAGTGTCGGCGGAGGGAGCAGCCCGTTGGGCCTCTGAGGAGCTCAAGTCAGAGATTTGTGAGGAAAATACACCAGGGGCACTTACGTTTGATCGTTTTTACTCTCTCTCTTGATATCTATTCACACACTTCTGTTTTAAACACTTAAACAAGCACATTAAACAGACTCCCAGGAGCATCTCATTTGCTCTTTTCTCTCAAGATCCATTTCCTAGCACAGAGCTCCTCACTTCTTCACTGCCAAGGATAGAAGAGCGTGGACCATTTACTCCACTCTTAAGGCTCCAAGACGAGCTTGCTTGGCCTGCTCTGATTGTTGGCAACAGGCCAGCAGTGGCCATAAAGCAGTGGGTCCTGCCCTCCCGGTCTCTCTTGGCTTCGGGGACTGGACATTGGCTGGAGTGGGAGAACTCCTGGAAGGTCGGCTTCTGCAGCAGAGGCTCTTCTCCAACATGCCAGAAGGCACATGAGGAAGGACAGCCTGCCAAATGACTTACTCTCCATTAAAATACAGCTCTAACAGCATAAAACCCAAGCATTATTCGGTCCATTCTTGCCTCTGTTGCGTGGAAGCAGATTTCAACTTGTGGGCCAAGTGATTCTGGCTCTCTGCAAGTTAGTGTGACGGCTGAAGCTGCTGGCCGAGCCAAGGGCTGCTCAGGTTCAGCACCTCGGTGAGCGGGTGGGAGACGAGGTGCAGCTTAGCCCTGCCCATTGGGAGGCGGAGCCAGATTGAACTTTTTTTAAACAGAGGCTTGGATAATCCCTGCGGGGTGGGGATAGCAATCTCCCCACCCCTTCCCAGCACATCCTTGCAAACCCCGCTGGCTTGGCTGGCTGGTTGGTTTGCTAAGCACCTGTAAGACCCGGTGATTATTTCTGTTCAAAATGTCAAGCATTTCTGACAGCCTCTTTTGGAAAATCCATTTGTTGCCATGGTAAAAGCAAAGGACTTTTCTTCCGTGGCTCTGGGTGGGATCCTGAAGGGACGGGGCTCTGCTGAGGAAGCCTCTGTGCCGCCCTGGGCGCCAGGATTTCTCTGCCCATTTGACGAAGCTCCAAGTGGTAAATGGCAACCTTATCTTTTTCACTGCTGCTTCTCTGCTGAACCAGCCTGCATAGCCTGCCTTTTTCCAACAATGTGCAACTGCTCAGTGTCTGTTGGTTTGCATGAAAGAGGCCGCAGCAAATGGGCTCCAGAGCCCGTCTGGGACTGAGCGGAGGTAGCAGACTTTGCTTCCTGGAAATGGTGCTCAGGTGAAGGAGGGGCGACAAGCAAAGAGGGGCAGCTGAGGGCGCTTGACCTGATGGCACCATATATATGGAGCCTACAGATATATGGGAAGAGTTCATTATATGTTCCTAAAGGTATGTAAGACAAAGATTTGTTTTTCCATTTAGAGAGCCAGAGTAATATAGAACTGGGGTGGCCCAGTACTGGGAGGTGGGCTGTTTGCAACTGGGCCATGGAAATGGCAGAACAGCTGCCAAAGCTCCTGGGGTGCAAAGGAAGATGACCCCCCCCTCAAAGTTAGTGCAGCACAAGGCCAGGGAAAGAGAGGAGCCCTGAAAGGCACCCTGGCCCGTAGGATTTGCTTTGCTCATCTTAAAATGCAGCATTAGTCCCCCGGCCCCAGCAGGGATCTTGTATCGACACAAGCCTTGGACATTTGCAACAAAAGGAAACAGCACAAAAATAGACCGCAAATGAGTGCTTGAACAAGCCAGGGTTATCAATAGTTAATCAAGCCAATGTATTTCTGCAAGAGTTTGTGTGGCTGGGAAGGAATCAATTGCTGGCAAACCGGCGGGAGTCTCCTTTAGGGTTACTTAGAGAGAACTCATTAAAGAGACAATAAGGACTCTGGATAAATAGAAGGCCTCCGCTATTAACAGCCGACCCGGAGAGTTCATGCATAGAAGCCAGAAGAACTGTCTCCTTCCACTTTGCAGCTGAACTTCTTTTCGTGTCTGTTTCCATGGCTACGCGGGAGGCCTTCGGAGGATGACGGGCCCGGACTGCTCCCTCAGAGTGGCTGGAGGGACTTTTGCCCCTTTGAGCCCTTCCATCCTTGCAACACTTTGGGAGTGCTGCTCAATCTTCCCTGGCCAGGTGGTCAAAGAGATCTCCCTCAGGTAATCCCTTCTGAATGGCCGCAAGAGGCCTTCTTCTGACACTGCCAGAGCGTTAACTCTGACCCAATTGGGATGGAAGTCTACTCCTTTCTAAACCTCTGCCCACCCACCCCCCATTTTCTTCTTTGTTGCAAAAGCTCCAGAGATGTGCTGAGCTGATCCCAAGCAAGTCCCGATTTCCTGAGTGTGCGTTTCAATACTAAGATGGGAATGTATTCTTCATAACTGAACGAGAGAGATTTCTTGTGCTTGTTTAGTTGGCTACCCACCCGCCTGGCGCCTTTGCTGAATTGCATGGGGGAGAGGGCTCTTCCAGGGAGAGGAGACCCCCAAGGAGAGAAGCCCTGGTCCTGGTTACCTTCCGCTTCTCCTTCCTTCTCCAAACAAGCTCCGTTTTCAGGCTACGGCTTAGAAATGGCTGCTGCTGTCGTCTTTATTGAATGCTTCGGCTATGTAAACTCCAGCTGCCGACTAGCAACAGCAGATGGGACTGTTTCCCTGTGGCCATATTTGATTTCTGCAGAGAAGCCTCTGTCTTGCCAAGGTGATCGCTCACGGTAGAGCAGAAGCAGCAAGGCCCAGGCATCTCCCAACCTGGGTCCTCTGCCTGGCTTGTCTTCTATCCCTTATGGCAGCGCGACAGAACGCAATTAACATGGCTAGTTTCTGGGCAAGATCTGTTTAATTTGTACATAGCTTAATCTTGTATTTTATATTTTGAATCTTATGTCATATAGTATGCCTTATTTTAATTATGAAGTTTCTGACCCGAACAAGCAATCTTTCTCCGTAGTACTTAATATATCAATCCTCAGATGTTCCTCATTGCCTTTGTTTCAACCTGTGCCAATTTCTCTGAATCCTCCTTGACAGTGTGGCTTATGGATCTGAACCTAATATAATAGAATACTTACTTCCACTATTTTGTTATTGCATTTCTATAGATGCAGCCTAAAACTGCATGTTTTGTAGTCAGATCACTCTTCTAGTTCTTTTTCAGTTTGCACGCAACTGCTATTCCAAGATTTTTTTCATAAATACTTTTATCTATCTACTAGACAATCTGTGTCCCACTGGGTCATTGTTTCAGAGGTATTTCCTTACCTAGACAGAAAAACAGAATGGCCGTTCAGCTCACCCTTGAGAAGATAAGAAAGTCTGAAATATAAAGGTCTCAGCTGCAGCACTCCGGTGGCCTCCCCAAGGGACCGGATGGTGCGAGTTGCCTCCTCCCACTTCTTTTGGAGAAACTGTGTCCTTATTAACTTTTAATAGTTGCTCTTCTCTTCATTGATTTCATTTTTAGTGAACTTTTTTCAGTTACATAAAGCTGGGAGAAAGCAAGGCAAAACCCCTCTAACTTCTTTGCTGTAATTAAAATCAATGTCTCACTGGCTGAATTAAACCAGGAAGTAGACAGGATGCCTCTTTCCCGTTTTGGATTTTGGAGATCTGGTCTTGGCAGTTACCCTTTAGATGTCTGATGTTTTCTGATAACATCCAAGAGGGGATTGGAGTCTGGTTTTAGGGGAAAACATCTTCAGATTAGCGTTTGTTGAAGGCTCCATACCCTTGAGTGGAGACCAGAGTTTATTTATGGACTTAGCGATATGATCCAAAGTGACATGTTTGAACATTGTGCCACAGCCGCTGCCAAAGAGCCTCCTGGCGTGGCCTGTGGCTCCCCCTGATGGCACTGAATTTCCACCCTGTCAGGAAGTGTTAGCGAGAACCCTTCCTCCCTCTCCCAGAGGCTGCCTGGGCATCCGTGCGAGTCAGCAGAAGGGACCCACGGACAGTCATCCCGTGACAGCTCAGCCTTGTGAAGGACAGCCAGGATGCTGCTCCGAGGCAGCTGGTAGAAATGGGGTCGGTGTTCTTTTGTAGGCAGTCATCCACTTAATCACCCAAACAAGTTTTGGCTCTGGCTTTGCCGTTAAGGTGCTGTGTGATCAGTGGTGTGTGGCTTAATCGAGGTCAGATTTGGGCTTCAGCCTCTCCAGATGATGGGCAAGTGCCTTAACCTTCACACTTGAAGGTCGTATAGTTTTATGTGGTTTAGCTTTGTGTGTTGTGTGAACACAATTGATTGGTAAGCTGTGGTTTATGCCATAGCTACAATTGAGAGTTGTTCAACAAACCATAGTTAATCAAACTATTCCTTTTACGTTAGCTCATTTGAGGTTTCATCATTGGGGCAGGTGTGGTCTGGAGCTCTTGACCATTTCTGACCTTCCAGAAGAAATTTTCTGGCCTGGTGGCTTTGTGGCTAGTACACCTGTGTGCCATGGAGACCTTGGAAAGGAGGCGTGGGAACATTGCAGAGAAAGGCAATGGCAGCACCTATGGGCAGCACCTATGGGAATTGGGGGCAACATGTTAAAAAGCAGTAAGTCCCGCTCACTTCGTCATGCCTGAAAAAAATAGCCATGCTGGCTCAGGAGCTCTGGGAGTTGAAGTCCACGAGTCATAAAAGAGCCAAGATTGACTACCCCTGCCCTGGATTTGGTGTGCAAACAGAACAGAATAACAGAGTTGAAAGGGACCTTGGAGATCTTCTAGTCTTACCCCATGCAAACCTAACGTGCCAGTGCAGGAGATGTGTTATTTTCTCGGTGGCCGTATCCAGGACATGACAGAGAGTTACCCAGACTATTCAGATTCACTGTTAACTAGCCTTTCCCAAAGGAATATTTGGGAATATTCCCAAGTAAAGATAGAAGCAGTGCTTTTTTTCTAAAAAAAAAAAAAAAGGTGCCGGAACTCATACATGTCATACAACCCGCCTTGCCTACCCTATAAGGTTCCATCCAAAAAAAGGTGCCGGAACTCCGTTCTGGGCGTTCTATGAGAAAAAAAGCCCTGGATAGAAGTATTTCTTTTCATCCATCTTTCCACTTGAGGGGGCATCAAAACTAAACACAACTGGGTTCTTGGCCACATAGATAGTATTGTCAAGAAATGTTTGAATTCTGCAACAAAAGCCCGTGGTACCTCTAGAGAGATGAGCTACATGGTGCAAAAACGTGAAGGAAATATGTTGTAGGCACTTCACCAGTCTCATCAGGAAAATTTAAAACTAGAATAAGCAGGAGGGTAGCAGAAGCCCAGAACCAAACGTGCAGGGGCCACAAATGCAAGATTCAAAGGCAAAAGAAGAAGGTCAAAGTGGGACATTTCTCAGGAAGCTCCAACTGTAGCGTCCAGCCAGTAAATGGAGCCCTCCAAATTTTAGCTATTTCAGGACCAAGTGAAATAAACAGGAAAACTGGAGATCCTAACTCAGGAAGACAAGTATGATGCCAAAGACATCACTAAAATTTGGAGGAAAGACACCCGTGATGGACACATAGCCCAGAAGGTACACTTTATTTAAAAGGAACGGAGCAACAGACAGGGAGGGAGCACTGCAGTTTACATAAATAGAAATACAGGAACTGGAGCATAGAAATGCAGCTGAAACAGCTTGTAGAGAGGAACCGAAGGGAAAAGAAACAAAGTGAGAGCCTTGAGGAAGTTTCTCACAGACCCTCCTTTGGCTGGGAGGATCTGGCTTTCAGAGAGGCAGGTGGGGGATTGCAAGTATCCTGATATCAGCTGGGAATCCATCTCTGCGCAAAGAGATGTTGCAGGAAAGTCTTCCCTTTATTGCCAGACATTTTATTTTCTTGGGACTTTATCTTTGGTGCTATTCTGTTCTCTTTTCCTGATGGGAGAACCAAAGCTGAGAGAGGAGCGGAAGAGTTGGTTCTGTGTAGGTAGAGATTGCAGGTCTGCCAGCCAGGTTGCTCTTAAGTACTCGGTGTCTTGTAATGTTGAAGAAATTGTCTAGAGTTTGCTGCAAGGCCTGGCAAGGAGAAGCGAATGAAGAGGATTGGGAAGAAGATGCTGCCAGGCGCTGATGCTCTTTGACCCCCTGTTCCACTGGGCGATGGGTCCTGGGAAAGGAGGGGCTGGCATTGGGCTCCCCTTGCAGTTGGGGATTCATCCCAGTCACCCCAACAGGGATTTCCTTGACTCTGAAGTGGGCAGCCTCCAGGAAGGGTCATGGTGGAGTAGAAGAGGCACTGCTTGATCTCAAACAGGCTGCAGGTTCTGTCTGGCTTGGAGAAAGGAGGACAGGGAGCAGTCAGCACCACATTCCAAGTACAGGAGAGGGGCCGGCCTCTCCTTACCTTGCCCATCTTACATTTAGGGGCTGAAGAGATTTGGACCCTGCCTGGCATTCAGACTGGCAGGGAGGCTGCAGTATAGTGAATGCCACAAGACTGTTTTTTTTATTGTTCCCAGCTTCCTCTCTGTCCTTGCAAAGTGTCCACAGCTTCAGGTAACTCCGGTTACCAGAGCAGATGCTTCCTGGTCCCACTTTCCACAGAGCTGAGCTCGATGGGTGCTGATGTGTCCCCAGAAGCCCCTCAGCACAGGCCATCTGGAGGCTGCAGTTGTGAGTGTGAGGGCTCTTTTCTTTCAAAAATGCATCATGGAGAATTCCTCTGTGTTCAGTTTATTATGAATATTTGAATAGTGTTAAGTGGTTTGTTCTGACACAAGCATGTCTCATACTTGTTCTTAATTGTGGCTCATTAAGGCATGTTTGATGTGAAGAATGTGTTGATGTGAAGAGGAGAAAACAGATGGTTCCCCTTGCAGAGGCCTGGGTGGATTGGGTGGAAGCATAGAAGACAGATCATCTCCAGTTGTTTCAGCTGACTGGAAATTTTCCTTCCCTCCCCTCCCCTCCCCTCCTTCTAATCTTTTTGGATTGCATTCTTCCATCTCTTGCTTGTTATTAAGAGATCCCGTGCTGCCTGCTGGTACCAGTCCTACTTCCCTGGGCTTCACTTGCTCAGAGGTGGTCGGCTCGGTTTTAGGGAGGAGGTTTAGAGCTTTCAGTCCCAAGGCTGGAAGAGAGACTGTGGTGGAAAGTAGTCTGGATTCCCAGCTGGGAGGGAGGGGCCACCTTCCAGAGGAGCAAGAGGCAGAGCAGCCTAGATAGTTTGTGTGGGAGAAAAAGGATGAAGACAGCTCCTCCCTAATAGTTCCCAGAGACTATGTTTAGTGGGGCAAGGAGTCTGCTTCAGTTTGGCAAAATTTCTGACTGTAGGTGAAGAACAAGAAAGGAAATTGCCTTGAAATAACTCAGTGTATCTTTGGCTTTTGGAGCCTGGCAGGGACTTTCAGGGAATGCTGCAAACCTCTACAGGTAGTCCTTGACATATGACCGCACTTGGCACTGGAATTTCAGTCATAGGTCAGGACAGTCACAAGTTGAGGCACCCATGTGATCAGATCTGATTGTTTGACTGTTTTTACAGCAGTCGTTAAGCGAGGGTTAGGCAGGGAGAGGCTGTCTGCAGGATTCAGTTGCTCCTCGCAGCAGTTTTGGATGACAAATGGCAAAAGGGCCCCTGGGAGTGGCCCCCAGATGCCCCCTCCATCTTAGAGTTGCTGCTGGGGAGGCAAGGACTGCGGAGGAGGGAGGTTCTGGGGCCGGGCCAGGCTGGGCGAGCAGCCTGCTTGCCAGGAGGGGAAGCAGAAGGGCAGAGGGCGGCTGCCTTGGGAGGTCTCTGTCCTGGGAACAAAGCAGGGGCAGCTTTGAGCCTCATCCCTTCTCTCTGGAGGGCCCAGATTCTCCCCAAAGAGAATGGGTGGGCAAGGATCTACCAGGCTGGTTCAGAAACGCTCCCTTCAGACGCCCAGAGAGAGACGGGCATGGAGCCTCCCCATGCGGCAGATCGTAGACTTCTACAGGGAGAGTTTAAGGGGCTCTGCCATAGCCCCCCTGAGTGACTGGCATGTTTGCTTGAGGGATTCAAGAGGGGGGAGGAATGGGGGAGGCCACATCCCCTCCCCCTTAGGTCCCATCCAGCTGTTGTCTTTCTTGTCCTTTGATGGACGAATTCTGCAGAGGTTCTCATGACTCAAGAGGTGCTTCTGGCCAGCGTTTCTTCTGTCATCATTGGTGGAAAAAATACTTCACGCAGAAGAAGACTTCCGCACCACCATCCAGCATGGGAGGAGAGGGGGGCCGCATCTGCCTCGGACTACCTGTCCCATCTCTTGATGCTCGAGGCCACACAGTGGCGTGTTACTTCTGGGAAAGTTGCGTCTGCTGCTGCGGTTGCTGCCCGGTCTGGGTCCATCCCTGGGAGGAGGAGTCTTCAGACCTCCCTCCTGCTCCAGGCTCCCTGCCTGCCCGCCTCTGTCCGCTGTCCTGACTGATTCCAGCCCTTCTTTTGCAGAGAGATGCCAAAGGCCAGTCCCTCTTTGACCTTCTGTGCCATCACTTAAACCTCCTGGAGAAGGACTACTTTGGGATCCGCTTCGTTGACCCCGACAAGCAGAGGGTAAGTCCCAGCTTGGTGTTTTCGGTCAGCTGAGCCCCTTCCTCGTACCCGGTCTCCAGGCCAGCAAAGCAGCTGCAGGTGGAGGGACTCTTGCTTGGTGGGCCTTGAGCTCCACTCCAGCAGCTGTTCCTGCATTATTCTGGAGCGGGAGAAGACCAGAGAAGAGCTGCCCTCCTCCGCTTAAAAGACTGGCATTGCTTTGCCCCAATTGTCAAAAAGCCTCCCGAGGATTTCACTACACAGCAAACGTGTGTGCAGCATCTTTGCTTGCTTGTTAGCTCCCAGCTTGGGTTTATACCTGACCACACTTTGAGGTCAGAGATATTCAGTAAAGGCCCCGGGCCCCATGTGGCCCTGTGAGCCTTGGATGAGACACCCAGAGACTCCACATTAGTAGATATTATATGGTTATGTGTGAATAGAGTATCTTTGAAATTAATCTGATTTAATTGCAAATTAAATGAAATTCTACCCCTCCTCAGTGCTTTTTGGAGCACAGTTCAGGCTGGAAAAATTGAATCTCCCATCCCCATTCTTCTGGGAACCAGAGCAATAGATTTTTTTTCTCTGCTATTTTTTTCTCTGCTAGAGTGCTGGGAGTCAAAGAGGGGAGCCAGGCAGAGCTTGACCTTGCCCTGTCCTGGCCGGAGCGGCATTCTCAGCAAAAGAGCCCAGCCTTGGGGCAATGTCTGGGTGTAAGATCATTTGAGGCCGGCTAGAAAAAAGCCACCCCCTTAGGATCACAAGAACGTAAGAAAGGGACTGTCCTATGCTGAGCTTCTGGGGCAAAATAGGCAGGGGTGGAAAAAACGTCCTAAATATTGAAAGCCCGTCATCTGCTTGATTGGTGCCCAGTGATTTACAGGCACAAATCTCGCTCACCTTGTGAAGAAGATCAGGGTTCCAGGCTTTTGAAAGCAAGCTACCCCAAATATCTCTACAAGAGCTCTACACGGCTTCTGCTCAGCCCCAACCGCTTTGCAGCTAGTGCAGTTTTATAACTGAAGCCAGGTTTTTTTTGGGGGGGGTGAGCAGAAAGACAGTGCAGCCACCCTCTGTTTGCCAGCTTTTGAATCTCTCCCTCTCTCTCTTGCTTCAGCACTGGCTGGAATTCACAAAGTCTGTTGTGAAGCAAATGCGATGTAAGTATTTATCTTCATGATCGCTATTCAGTGAGCTGGCACGTCTGTAACTTGGCAATGTGTGAGGGACTGGATCTCTGAAGGGGGAGGGGGTGGGTGCACTGCAGTGAAGCAGCAGTTTCCAAAGGAGGAGGAAGAAGTACATGCTGGGGTGGGGGTCGACAAGGGGCAGCCCTACCCCATCCCATCCCATCCCTAATCCTTATCCATTCTTATACTAGCAAGTATCAGAACCTCCTCAGGAGTTTTAGAGGCCATTTCGGTGATCCCATTCAGAGGATCACAGCCAGTGGCAAGGTTTGGAAACTTCACTATAGTGCATCACACAACGCTGTGTTGTGTTCTGCATGTTGGTGGGGTGGTCTGTGCTGCCATCTGAACCTCTGTGAATGTGATGTGTTAAGTGGAATCTGGTTCCACTCGTTCTTCCTGACTTGATGGGATCCACTGAGTTGAGAGAAGTGCTGACTTTTCCAAATGGATCCTAGCTGGATTAGTAGCTGAGCTACAAATAATGTCTGTTCCTAGATGTGGCTCCCTTCCTCTCGTCACGTGACATTCTCCAATTTCTGATGAGCAGTTGTCAAATTTTCCTTTTCAAGACACAAATCCTCTTTTTGCCCTTCTTTTGCTAAGCCAGACTGGAGACGCAGCAGGAGGGTGAAGGCTCCCCTGGGGGGCCGATGGGCTCCTGTAGACCCCCAGCCCATCTGAGACCTTTTTCTCTTCTGCAGCTCAGCCCCCTTTCACTATGTGCTTCCGGGTGAAGTTCTACCCCACCGACCCAGCTGCTCTAAAAGAGGAGATCACCCGGTAAGAGGGGGAGGGGTCTTGCCCCACTTCCGGCTGGCCACAGGAAAAGCTGCTGGCGGGGGGGGGGGAGGCTGAGAGTATCAGAGGCTCTTGGCTTTGCTTGTTGCTCTGACGCCTCAGTGCGGAAGGGGAGAAAGGAGGCAGCGATGACGGCAAGGAAACCTGAAGGAAAAAGAAACCGGAGGTTACTGTCCAGCAGGGTCTCTTTAGGGACCTGCTTTGCCAGCCACACCTTCCAGGGAGGGTCACTACGTTCCGCTTCTGAGCCTCCCGCTGGAAACAATTGGAGGATGAGATCCGTTAGAACTTTGGGTCAGATTAGGTTGCCAATCTCCCCCTTTCCACTAGGTATTGTGGTGGTTTCAGGTTGGGCTGTCTTCTCAAGGGCTGCCGAGATGCCTTCAAAGCCAGGAGCAGTGGATCTTCCGTTTCCATCTAGCTGCACTTGGTCCATCCCTTGGTGGCATCCCTGTATGATATGCCCATTACAGGTTTTTCCTTGCTGCTCACCTCCCCCTTGGATCACAACTTGGGCAGCCTTCTCCTGCTGTCTTCAGCCCAACTATCCCACCCCAGGGGTTACAGTATTGTTAAGAGGAGCAGAGTCTAGCTGTACATCTGAAAGGGCTGGCTGAGGCATCGAGCTCAGAAAAGGAACAGAGGCGTGGGAAGGCTCTCCTCCAGGCTGCCTCCCTGGCAGGGGTTGGGCGGGGGTCAGAAATGGCCTTGCCTGGGCATTTTTGGACAGAGCCCTTTTCGGACCCATCTGGGAGAGGGAAGCTTGGCGAGGCCCGGCCACCGGAAGAGGCCCGGAAGGGATTTGGGAAGGCCCCGCGTGGCTTCTCTGGACGGTGCAGGAAGGAAGGCACTCATCGCTCTCGCTCTGGTTCCCCTGACAGGTATCTCGTCTTCTTGCAGATCAAACGAGATCTGTATCATGGGCGCCTCCTGTGCAAGACCTCCGACGCTGCTCTGCTGGCCGCCTACATCCTCCAAGGTAGGGAGGAGTTCAGATGGAGACCTTTGGGGGGGGGAGGAAGTCGGGGGCCCCACCAAGGCCTTCTTGCAAGCTGCCCCCTGCAACACAATTAAGCTGGGCTGCCTTTAAGCCCTTTTGCCCCCAGACGGGAGCTCTTCAGTGGGCTTTTACAAAGGACTGGCAAATGAGACGTAGTCTTGGGGGGCCCACTTGCACCCCGACCCATTTTCTTCCCAGGGAAAATAGTTTAAGGAAGAGAAGAGAGCATCTCTGCCTTTTTCTGGCAATCCTCCTGGGGCGGAAAGGGGTCCTGCAAATAAACATCAGGCATTGCAGCCAATCAGCCTCCTGGAGAATGTATTTGGTTAAGGGGATATTTCTAAAACAACAGTCCCAGATCCCCTTTGCTTACATTTGCCAAAGTCAATAATTATTGGTAATTTCTGTTCTTGCTTACAGCTGAAATCGGTGACTATGATCCTGGAAAACACCCAGAGGGATACAGTTCCAAGTTCCAGTTTTTCCCCAAACACTCTGAGAAATTGGAGAGGAAAATTGCTGAGATCCATAAAATTGAGCTCAGGTGACTCTGAGTAGCTGCTCTGCTTGTTCGTTTGTCTCCCACACTGGGCAAAGCTGCCTCCTGACGTCTCCCGTAGCGAGTCTTGCGCTGAGTCGGGAGTTCCGATCTCTGATTCAGCTCTCCAGCTCAGCACTGCTAGGGGGGAATTGAAGGACCTGAGAACGATAACCGAGATTCAAGGCAGGGGAAATGTGTGCCTGGAGCTGCTCAGGGAGAGAATTTTTTTTTGATCCTGGCTTTTGCCCTTTTCCTGATGGCCTTGGCCATTTGCTAGAGCAGAGGAGATTGCCCGGTACTTGATCACCAGGGTTAAACTACCCTGCAAATGGATCAACCCTGCTTTGTGGTCAGCTAATGGGACCGGCCTTCCCAGCAACCGGGATGGTTGGTTTTAAAGCTGCACCCAAAAGACGTGGTCGCCCTGTTTTCTTCCAGCTCCTCAGAGGACAGTTTCTTGGTTTGGCAGCCTTCCAAAACAAAACATGGTTTAGTAGCCCCAACTATTTTTCCCGGCTCCAGGGCATCCCTAGAAGGAGGAGGAGGAGTTAAGAACCAAGGCTTTCTCTAGCTCTGTAAGACTTCTGGGGTCAGGCCAGAAGATGGCCCAACTAATAAAAGGCAGGGCCGCCATGAATCACCTCAGGGCATTGCTTGATCCAGGGAAGGAGAACACGGAACAGGGCAAGATCCGCGAACGGGTGGAGGTGTCTCTGGAGTGGGGAGAAGGTGGCAAAGGAGAACACCTGGCTTGTGTGCAGACGAAATGGTCCCTTTGAAATACAGATGGCCCGGTCCAGCAGATGCAAATTCAGCCAGATGGCAATTTAATCCCATACAATTCCAACATTATATTGCAGTTGGGACTGAAAATCTCTAGGCCTTAGTTTGCGAGAATCCAGCCGAGCTGAGCCTGAAGACCTCTTAAGTTTTACCCCGTTTGGCAGGTGGCCTTCTGGCTCCCAGGCCCCTCCCTGCTGGGGAAAATTGCTCTCCCAGTTTGCTCACAGTTCAAGCAGATGCGAGAGGATTGGGACCTCTCTCTTCTCTTTCTCCTCCTCCTCCTCCTCCTCCGTCTTCCTTCTCTCTGCTGCGTTGTTATCTATAGCCTTATGTTACTGAGCAAGAAGATTGCATCTCACATGATTCAAGGGGCATCTAAGAAATCACATACTAAAACCTGTCTAAGCACTTCTAGCTACTTACTGTATTAGCATTTTGTCAGAACATTTAAGGTCGCCTTTCACCCTGACAGTTCTCTGGCTGGGCTAGGAAAGCAGGACCCATTAATAATGCAAAATGAAACCCATCAATAATACCAAATTAGGCACGCAAAGTTGACATCAGCATAAAACAATAAGCTGCGTCCTCCTGCCTCTGACGCTGGGCTGCTGCCCTGGGCCCCGGATGGCGGAGCCTCCGTCTGCCGGCGCCTCGCCTGAGCACACCCTTGTGTAGCTGTGGCTTTCAGAGGCAGCCAGGCCACGGTGGCTGTGCTCGGGCCTGCAACCAGGATGCCCCACTGGTTTTCTAGGGCTTCAGGCAGGGCTTGGAGCTCCTGACGCCATGGGACGGCTGCACTTCCCCCCCCCTTCTTCTCTTCCAGTGGGCAGACCCCCGCAATGGCAGAGCTGAACTTTCTCAGGAAAGCGCAGACCTTGGAGACGTACGGAGTGGACCCACATCCCTGCAAGGTACACGGTGGGGTCCCCGTCCTCTGCCTGACTGCAGCCGCCTTCCTTCTTCTGCACGGAGGGCCTTGGCATTCAGTGGCTGCCCTTGCCGGCTGTGGCGTTGGCCACAAAATCCTCCTCCTGGGAGAGACTGGATTCCCCCGTGGAAGACAGGCAGTCCCTGACCTGCCAGCTGAGTCCTCCTCTCCACACCGCCACTCCCCCCCCAGCACACCTTGGTCCTTTCCTGCTGCCCCCCTTGGTTTTGTAGGGCTCCCCTGTTGAGCCAGATTTAAATGGCTGCTTGACAGCAATCTGCTCAGCTCTGGAAGCCATACTGCCACCTCCCCCTTTGCCAGAAACGAATAGAGCGAAATGGACACCGCTGCATTTAAATGCTAATAGCGAATCAAAACATTTGAAAGGAAATTCTGCAGCAAAAGCAGTTTAAGAAGGATCTGCAGCAGAAAGATATTTGTCAGATCAGCCGGATTGACTCTTGTGGTGTCTTTAATATTTAAGCCAGTGTCTAGAAGGACAACCTGCACATTGGTGTGTGAGGCTTCCTTGAGTGCCACACGGCATCTCCCAGCTCAGAGAGCTGTCTGTTTTGCACGCCTAGAGCATGGCCCACGAACAGCCCAGCTTTCCCAGTGGGATTCCTGCCTGCTGGACCATGGCTTTGCACCACAAGTGACCATTTCCTTGCCATGAAATAAGCCAGGCCACACTTAGAAACAAAATAAGAGTTTAAGAACTCTGGGATGAGAAAAAAGCCTGAGCAATTAGCAAAATCCTTCCTTCCCATAATGGAGGGCAGGGATGAGGGGCAGACCTCCTGTTACAGTGAGACCTCATTCTGGGCCTTAATTGTTGTTGTCTTTGGCATTGTCTTCATTTGCTCCAATTTTTAAACCATTTACTTAAACATATAATTTATGCAACAGAAACAACCATAATTTAAGGCTGGTGAGCACTGATTACTTGAGACTCAGACTTGGGCAGGATCCAGCTGTGAAAGTGGTGGGCAGCTGTTTCTCTCTCTTTCTCTTTCTCCCTCTTTCTTCCATACTTTGCCTTCCATCCAGCAGCTGGCAGGAAACTAACCACTCAACCCAATTATGGCAGAGATCTGAGCAGTGATTCCAGTCTAAGAATGGTTCCCAGTTCAAGTGGAAACTTACTTTTAAGATGCAAAGGTTTTTAAGGTCCCGGTGGGGCACAAGAGGGGCCCAGTGCTGGGCAGTAGGAACAACCTTGAGAAATGGAAGGAGAGGCAGCAGCCAAGGCAATGCTCAGAGAAAAGAAATTGGGGTCCAGGGCAGAAAGGTCATTTGAGAAAGGATCTCAAAAGTGGGGAGGGGAACCTAGGCAGGCTTTCAGCATTCTGTCACTGTAAACCTACAGAAAAGTAACATTTGCATGTGTGACTTTGGCCTCCCTGTCTGCTCTTCCTTGAAAGGTTGACAGTCAGTCCCTCTTTTCGGGGACCATGTGTGCCTGCATATGTGCAGCCACCATCTTGGTCCTACCCATAAATAAACCAGCCCAAGTGACTGGAAGAAGAGGGCTGTGAGGCCTCCAGGCAGGGCATGCAAGAGGCCCCTTCGGGTCAGAGGCCCGGAGACCCCCAAACGCTGGAGGGGCTCCCAGAAGCTTGGGGACACTGCCCCCCCAAGGGGGAGGGAAGCGATGTCCAGGGCTCAAGAGCTGCAGAGCCTCGGTGTTCATCCAGCTCGGAGTCCCGGTGGCCGAAGAGGCTGGATAGCTCCACCGAGCGCGGAGTTTGTCTTCAACCGTGGCACCGCTGGGTGAGCAGCTGCTGGTGTGTTGCAGGATGTGTCCGGAAATGCTGCTTTTCTGGCCTTCACTCCTTTCGGATTTGTGGTCCTGCAAGGAAACAAGCGAGTCCACTTCATTAAATGGTGAGTTCTGCGCCAAAAACCTGTTCCTACAGTTACATAGGAGGAAGGGAGGCTTTCCCAAATATAGTGACATCATCAGCCCCCTCTTCAGCCCCTCCCCGTGTCTGTCTGTGGCCTCTCCCCCACAGTGGCAGCCTCTCCCCCAAGACCCCATCTGCAAAGCCAGGATCTTTGGTGCTTGCTCTTGCCAGACTTCCCCCCCCCCGCTCCCCTCGCCCTCGCCCTCCAGGGCAGACTTCATTATTTCCTTGTCTTTTTTTTTTTTGAAGAAGTAGTTTACAAGATTAAATGGTACAGAAAAGTAAAAAAGGATATAGAAAAGTGGAAAAGGAATAAAAAGAAAGATAGGAAAGAAAAAAACACAGGCAAAAGTGAACATTATAGATTCAAAAAGAAAGAAAGAAAGAAAGAAAGAAAGAAAGAAAGAAAGAAAGAAAGAAAGAAAGAAAGAAAGAAAAGAAACATTTAAAGAATTGACTTCTGATTGTCTTTGCAGTAGTTACAGAGACAGATGGTCTTGTCGGGATGCCCTCCCAAATTATATGACCCAGTTCCCTTCCTCCCATATAAAGCCTGTCTTAATCAAGCTCAGTTCATTTCCATACATTTTCAGCAAAAAGTCCATAAAGGGTTTCCAGCCTTTGGTAAAAGTAGGTGTTACCCCTCCCCTAATCAAACAAATAAATTTAGCCATTTCTGCATTTCTCCATCTTTACAATCTCTTCTTCCATTATGCGTATTTCTGTCTTTCCCCCATCTTTGTGCGCATAATAGCCTTACTGCAGTTATCGTATATAAAACCAATTGGTAAACTGTAGTCATCCTAGCTCACAACTAAATCCAAGTTAAATCCAAAACTGCTACGGAGGTCCTGGAACCATTCAGAGAAATCCGTTATCAAAAGGCACAGAGAAGTGAACAATATTTATGCACCATTGAAAAGAGTCAATAAAAAAACCTAAGAAGGCAGCAAAACCACCATCCATTATCTCGGCACGACCAACTCCCCCATCTCTCTATACTTTCTTGGCCTTGATTACTCACTTTTGTATTCCTTTAACTCTTCTGTGTTTTTCTATGCTCTCTCCATTCTTTCTGCATTCTTTTTTTTAAGTTTTTATGTTTATTTAATATATAAAATACAAAAAATACAGGTATGTGGGGCAGCTCCATCCCCCACCCCCACCCTAGCTTGATTTTTATGCGTGTGCCTCACCCCAAAACTGGGGTTTATTTTGGGGGGGGGTAGGGCTTCTATTAGCCACATGTGTAAAAATCATGCTAGGGCTTATTTTCGGGATAGGTCTTTTTTTTTTTAGGGAAACGGTATTACAGCAACATGTTCTTTATATCACTAACCATCCCCATACAAATCTCTTAAAACACTCCTTCCAGAATTCTATCAACTCAGTTGCACACCAAATCATTTTAGCATTTTTACTTTTGATTCTATAAGAGCAATGTGCAATCTACCTTTGCTTCTTTTATGATGTTCTTTGCAACTGAGCACACTAAGATACATCCCCATTGGTCTTCATCTCCTCCTCAGACAGTGTGGAACACTTTCCTGGAAAAAGAAATGGCAGACTGGTGTCAGCCGTTGCCAGTTTACTCCAAAGGCAGCCTCTGCTTCTGGGATCAAAAGCTGGCCCTTAAATGGACCGAAGGGGCAGAAAGCTAATCTCCCTTGGATGTGGAGATGTGGAACGTTTCGGTCTCCTAGTCAACCTGGAATCCTTCAGTATGTGATTTCTATCTGTCCTCCCAATTTTAGGAGGAAAAAAAAGTGCCTTGTGATACCAAAGGGATTTGGGGTCTTCCCTCCTGATGGGATGCTTCAAGTCTCTGCCTTGCTCTGGGTCAACAAAGAAGGCTGGCAGGCTGTGAAACCCAGGGTCGGTCCTGGAAAGTGAGACATTCTGGAGAATTCTTTGTGCAGGTGCAGACCCAGACTGAGAGACTGTGAAGCCCAACAAGTCACTCCCTGTGTGTGTAGACAAGAGTCAGCCCCGGACTGGGAGCCTAGCAGGCAGTGGGGAGTTCTAAACCTCTGGCCTCACGCGACAGTCAGGCTTCCGTGTCTTTTTAGCCGGAGAAAAGTTCCCACGGCCACAAAAAGGGAGGCCTAATTTTCCCAGGTGCAGGATGAGTAGACAGGAAAAGCCGCCCTCTTCAGGGTGTGAAAAGTCTGTTCTGGGGAAAAGCCAGCCTTCCTGCGTTTGATCAGGAGAGGCTGGCAAGACCTGAAACGGCTGGCAGGCTAAGGAGGGGGCGGCTGGAGGGGGCTTTTTGCTCCTGGGGAACAGCACAGGAGCCGTCTGCCCGTTGCTGCAACCGCTGGGCATCCAAGACAGATCCATGGTAGGCCGCAGACCTTGAAAGAAGGGACCTTCAAAGGTGTGAAACTGAAATCTGAACTAGGCTTCCTCCATTAGAGGGAGGGAAAGGGACCTGAGCCACTGGGGAAGGGGCTGCCCTGGGCCTGTGCTGCTGAGAACAGACGGGGGTCCTTGGGGGGGGGGCTTGCGCTGCTCTCATAGGCCCTTCTTTTGGCAAGACCCAGCCAAGGGCCACCTCTTCCCCTGGGAACAGTCTGGCCCTGAACTGGTCCACGTGATGTGTAGTTGGTATCACTTCTCTTGCTTTGTCTTGTAGCCCGTTGTTGATATGCCCTAGTATCCTGTTTGCCCTTTTTACTGCAGCTCCATCCTGAGCTTCACGGATTTTTCTACAATATCCCCTAAACCCCTTTCCTGGTCAGTACACTGCATGACTGTTCCATGTAATTTGTGCCCGCAATATTCAGTTTGTGCCCCCAAATATACCCTTTTGTCCGTTCGTCTGCATTGTCCATGTTCTTGGCACAGCCGCCTAAAGATCCCCTCAGCCTGCTCTGGACCCGGTTGCCCTATTAATTCATCCTCTGCCCACATCAGCCACGCGTGGCTCTCTCCGTTCAGCCTCCTCCTCCAAATCTGCCAGGCTACCAGGGGCTGCTGCCCCTCTTGAGGCCGAGATGCCTTTCACCCCCACTGCCGTTTTCAGCCGGGGACCCCTGCCCTGAGCCATACACGTTCAGCTTAGATCTGCAACTGCTCTCCTTTTCCAAAAGAAGTTTCATTTAACTTTGTGTTTTGTGCAGCTTGATTTAAAATCTGCCTTTTGCCAGAACCTGTTCCACGCTGTGTGTGGGCCTGTCCTTGTCATGCGATGCCCCAGACTTTGAGGCGGTTTCCTCTTTCACGGAAGTGCTTTTCTTCTGCTTGCAGGAACGAAGTGGCCAAAATGAAATTTGAAGGCAAGACGTTCTATTTATACGTAAGTCAGAAAGAGGTGAGTGCCTTCCAACGTGATCTGCTTAATGAGACCAAACAAATCCAACGGTGTCTCTGTCTGCAGATCACCCAAGATATCTCAGCAAGTTGTGTGGATCCAGGTTAAACTCTGTATTACCTTACGAAAGCAGTCATCAGGCCGAGAATCTGGAATGCTTCCTTGGTTCTAGGCTCCAGTTGAACCCAGAGAAGTCCAGCCCAGAGCCGGCTTGGTCAATGGTCTGCTGCCCAAAAGGGATGGAGCCACAGTGTGGATCGATCCACCCACTTGGCTTTGTGGAAGGCTGAGCATTCCCTCTGGATGGATGGAGAAAAAGCTCTCCAGGCCACCTCCAGGGCCACCCCAGTTGCTGGCCCCTTAGAGCAGCCGTCTCATCCTTGGGAGGAGCATCACAGCCCAGGCACAGAGTCCGTGGGACTTGAAGTACGTGGAGAGGGTTCTGCCACCCCAACTCCACGAGGGGGCCGAGGCTGGAATCCGGACTGGAAGACCTTTGGGAGTTGAAGGGCTGCAATTACTGCCAGGCAGAGGGAATACTATAACTTTTCTTCTTCTCCACCACATTTCAAGATCAATCCTTACCCCCCCACACACAGACACTCTGCACCTCCCACTTCACTTCCCCAAAGATGGGGGGGGGAGGCAGAGGAATGAGTTCAGGGCAGTGCTGGGTGGGGAGATAAATAAATATTGGGGTCCAGGAAAGACTGCCCAGTTCAGTTACTCAAGTGATGCCTGTTTTTCCAGGCTCTTGCTGTCCAGTAGAGCAAGGGGGTCTGCTTTGTCAAAAAGTCAAGATGGTGGCCACCTGCCCTGTTTAAAAAACAGGGTAGAACCTTGATGGCATGATGTAGAGAATAGGGAAGGCGAAGATGAAGGGAGCTATGCAGGATCCCCCATCCCTAACCGTCTAGGCGAAAGGGACTAAAATAATGGTTAAATCTAGAATGCCTGGATAACATTTGGAAATGCATCAGGCTCCTCCCTAATTCACTGGACCATAACATCGAGGAGCAGGAGCCCTAAAATCAGAGGGGCAAAGTTCTGTTCTTAGAGCCCACCTCAAATAAAAGCAGTTTTAGCCACACTGTGAGTGTGGACTTGGTTTCCTGTTCTGACCTACTACTGGATGTGACCCACTATCTCAACCGTGAACAATCTCCTCCTCCTCCTCCCCCCAGGCATCCTTGCAACAGAGCTGGATTTAAACCATGTTTCTGTTAGCAATTATATTTTGCATGCTTTCTTTCAAACAGTATTAAGAACACCTAGTATAAATTAACCGTAAGGATTTTTCTGGGATTTTGGCAGGAAAAGAAAATTGTTCTGACCTATTTTGCTCCAACTCCTGAAGCCTGCAAGCATCTCTGGAAGTGTGGGATTGAAAATCAAGCCTTTTATAAGTGAGTAGATGTATTTTCCAGGATTTCTTTATATCCTTAGGAAGGAATTGTAGCAGCCGTTGCCAATTGCAGAGCCCAGCCACTCAGCCCAAGGTGGCAGTGACGTTTCTTGCAGAAACCTGGTCCAGGATTGGCTTCTCTGCTGCAGCCACACCTTGCTCTGTAAACGGGCACCTAATCTGGTGGGTGATCCCTCTGGCTTCTGCCTGGGAAGTCTTCCCATCTCCCAAAGCAAAGAAGCCTAAGAAACTAAAGCCTCTGTGAGAAAGAATTTCTTATGAAGAGCATCTGCTGTCCACAAGTGTCTCGTGTCCCTGTCCCAAGTCACCTTGTCTTTTGCATCACATGAATTTCCTGTGGCTCTGCGTGGTGCCTGGACCTGCTTGGAAATCTTGTGTTCAGGCAGCCTCCTTTCCCCTTGGACTAAGGCGAAAGCCCTGGGCTGCATTATCTGACCGATGCTCTGGGTTGTTTAGGGAGGGGCTGAAAAGCGGCCACAATAATTGCTTTGAGGTTGATGCATGTCCTGGAAGAGGCGAGATATTTCTGCTTTAGTTTTAAGAGCTAATGCCACATACCAAAGTACAGCTTTTAATTATTCTAAATCAATTTGTACAGATCCACACCAAATATTGCACATGTGCACCAACCAAATCCTGATTAGTCTTGCAGGCTTGCCAAAATAACACATTAACATTGCAATTTAATGTGCAGCTTTTCCACATATTGCTATAGATTCCCAGGTTGGATAATCACCAATTCTGTTAAGTCAAATAAATCTCAACTGGATCAGTGCTACCTAAATTCAGCTATGAAATGGATTCCCCTCAAAGTAGCTCAGAAGGTCTTGGAACTTGTGACTGGCTCCACCAACCAAGGAGACGACCCTTGGCATTCTCCGTGCTCTGTCTGGTGAGGAGGTGGACCCCCAAGTAGAAATGATCCTTGGCTCTTTTTGTTGCAAAAAGAATAATTTTATTAGAAGTGAATTGCAGTAAATCAACCCAGAGCTAAAGGTTGCAGATGAAGTTTCCCCAATTAACTTTCCCGTTCCCATTCCTGTCCCTTATCTCCTTATTGTCCAGTCACATTCAAAGGAATTGTTTTGGAAGCGCTCCCTGCATCTGTGGGCTAGATGGCGAGTGGTTGCATTCCCCTGCCAGGTCTCTGGAAGGCAGGATGAGTAGCTTCAGTTGCCCCCTTCGCTGCAGCTCCCCCCCCCCCAGGCTGGCATCTAGCAAAGCAAGGCTGAAGCTCAGGATGGCATTGGACAGCGGGCAGTGATGACTCAGCCAAGTGGGATAGAGAAGGCCAGAGAAGGAATGCGATGGCACCGAGTCTCATAGGAGCCCAGCGTGGGAAGAGAAACACAGCTGGGCTTTAGAGAGTCTGTCTCAATAGCGGAGCATCCTTGTGGAGTCTGTGTTTTGCGGCTCTTCCTGCCAGGCAGGTGCCCTGCAGAGCAGGGTGAAAAGTGGGTGGGCTTCGCAGGTGGAGACCCCCCCCCACTTTAAACAGGGAGCCTTACAGGAGTCAGGCTGGCTGCACTTTAACCACAACTTCTGGCTGGGTTGTTGCTCTGCATAAAGCAATTTGGATCAGCAATGGAGATGGAGAAGCGCCATGAATCCTGGCCAGGTCAGATGACACTGGCGGTGACTGGGAAAAGCCCCCCCCCCCGAGGCCCCCTAGGCAAGTCTGAGAAGGCACCTGCGTGTCCATAATGGGCATTGTGAAAGCCTCAAAGCGGGCCACACGTGCGCTTCTGAGCTGCGCCGATTTACAGGTGCAGCTCCCATAGAACGGGAGAAACCATCCCCTCTGCTTCGTGGCCATTAGCAGCACACAAGCCAGTGGCTCCCCCAGGGCCCATTCCTTTATGCCAGTTCTCCGAGCCTTTGCTTCATGCTCAGCACAGGGAAACAGCCCCCTCCCATCGCAGCCCTTTCAAAAGCCAGGCAACTGCTGATCGACCCCTTTTCCCACCTGTGCTTCTTGCTTCAGGTTGGAGAAGTCCAGTCAAGTTCGCACCGTCTCCAGCAGCAACTTATTTTTCAAAGGGAGCCGGTTCCGATACAGGTAAGTGAGGACTCTTAAGTGGCTGTTGCTGGATCTGTTTTGACGCACGCCTGGTTGTGTGAAGCCTGAGAACTGATTAAGGGAGGTGACAGTACAAAAGCAAAGTCTCCTCTGAGTTGAGCTGGACCCATTCAGTCCTGGCATTTCCAGGGTCCCCCTTCCCAACACCACACAGAGCCACCACCGTTTGGCTCTTCCAGAACCGGCAAGGCTGCCCAGGCACTCTTGCCAAGCTGGGCACCCAGTCAAAACCTTTCCAGGTATTGTAGACGGTCCGGTTATTACCAGGGATCAAGCGATAGCCTTGAGCGATGCTGCAGATCTACTCTGCACAGGATGGAGAAGCACTGCCGTGCTCCTGACCTTCAGGACGGGTAGAGTTTGCCAGCAGAATCTCGGGCTGGGCGTTTGCCACGCTTGTCACCTGTTCAGCTCTCCAATTTCTTTCAGCGGCCGAGTTGCCAAAGAAGTGATGGAGTCTAGTGCCAAAATTAAGAGGGAGCCTCCGGAAATACACAGGTAAGGCAGCTGCGGAGGAGTGAAAGGGTCAAAGGGCCACCATGAGCAGGAAGGATGAAGACAGCGGTGGTGGGAGTAGGACCCGTGCTGGACCTTCCGCCAGACCCCACCCTTGGGATGGGAAGGGAAGGCTGCCTCTGCCCTGCGCCCTTCCTTTCTTTCACAGGGCTGGACTGGTTGCCAGCCGGAGCTGCCCCTCCATCCCCCACGGACCCAGGCTCAGCAGCGTTCCCAGGACCAGGAGGAGAGCTGTCCACATCTCCATCATGGAAGGTGAGTTGGCTGCCCAGGTGGGTGATCACGGTTGATATATGTAGTCCTCATTTAGCAACCACATTTAGGACCAGCAACTTGGTCACTAATCGCTTGAAACAATTTCTAAGTGAAACCAGGATTGTATTTACAATCTTTCTTCAGCTTTCCTTGGCTTTGCAGTCATGCAAAGGTTGAAAATGTGAGGATTGGCCATAAAGTTACTTTTTCATCACTTGTTTTGCATATGGTTGCTAAACAAGACAGTTGCGAAACAAGGACTACTGTCAGGCTGGCCCCAACTTACTCCCTAGGAAAGAAGAACCCTTGACTCTACAGTTGATAGGGAAAAGGCACTTTTGCTATAGATGTTGCAGCGTGAGCTCTAAAGAAAAGCTGTGTGAAAATCATATATCGAAAGCCATTTCCAATGCCCAAAACTCTTGTGGGGGGGGGGGAAGCAGTCCAATCAGGTCTTATTCCAACGTTTTGGGAACGTGGCGCCTCCGGTGCCACAGCAAATTCCTTTCCCAGGGCCCTTGTCCTGGAAGGCAGAAAGATGACTCGATTTCGCACCTCTGCTTCCCGTCAGGGTCCATGCTCCCCAATTTCCCACAAGATTCTTTCACACCTCCAGCACTCTTTCCCTCCTGGTTATGGCAGTTGCTAGCAAACTTCAAAGAAAGCAAAGACAGGCAGCTGACAACTGCAGAACATAGCAACACCCTGCTTCTGGTTCACTGGAGTTCATTTTGTTCTATTGCTCAGATGTCTTTGTTATAGATTTGAATGAGTTTTGGAACTAGGTATTGAAAAAAGCGCTCAGGAGTTGAGGCTTCAGTTTCACATACCAAATTGGAATAACCAAAGGCTCTGGGCGAGCTTCATCCGTCTTCATCCTGGAAACAATATATTTGGAAAACGACTGGCTCATCCTATCAAAAGGGCTTTAAGCTAAAATTGAGGGGGGAGAGGGGCAATCTTCACGACTTATAGAACCCAATTCCAAACAAAAACCACTAGATAACCGGTCACATAAGGATGAAGGCAGTCCTTATGAAGAAACCAGCATGGTTGCACAAAGATCTCTCTGATAAACTGAAAGACAAAGAGGACAACTACAAAAAATGGAAAGAGGGACACATAACTAAGGCAGAATATCAGCAGATAGCCTGAATCTGCAAAGATGAAATCAGGAAAGCAAAGGCCCAGAGACAAAGACTTGCAACAAAAGTCAAAGATAATTAAAAAAAGTAAGAGGGAAGTAACAAACAGTAGAGAGATAGCAGAGCTGCTTAACTTGCACCAGTCTTCATGCAAAAAGAAATTATAGCCCAACCTACCAAAAGCATGACTGTAAAAGACAGACTAGAAATAAAAATTAATATAAGCAAGAAAATGGTAAGAGATCACCTGTCTGACCTTGATGAAATCATCGGGACCTGATGGATTAAATCCCAGAGTTCTGAAGGAGCTGGCAGATGCTATCTCAGAATCATTGCATCATATCTTTCAAAAATCTTGGAGCACCGGTGAACTACCAGAGGATTGGAAAAGAGCTGATGTGGTTCACATCTTCAAAAAAGGGGGAAAAACAGACCAAGGAAACTATAGACTAATCAACCTAATATCAATACCTGGGAAGATACTGGAAAAAAATAATCAAAAAACATCTGTGAACATCTAGAAACAAATAGTTATAACTAGAAGCACGGGTTTGTTAAAAATAGATCATGCCAAAGCAATCTTAGTTCATTCTTTGACAAAGTGACTAAATTAGCAGACCAGCAAAATGCTGTGGACATACTTAGATTTTAGTAAGGCATTTGACAAAGTAGACCTCAACCTATTTCTTGGTAAGCTAGAAAAATGTGGGATATACCAGATGGATTTGCAACTGGCTGACGAACCGTACTCAAAGAATAGTCCTTAATGGTACTACATCCACATGGAGGGAAGAAAGCAGTGGGGTACCACAAGGTTCTGTCTCAGGCCCAGTACTCTTCAATATCTTCATCAATGACTTAGATGAGTGAATTGAAGGGGAACTCATCAAATCTGCAGATGACACTAAGCTGGCAGGAGTAGCCAACACCCCAGAAGACAAGTTCAAGATCCAAAAAGATCTTGACAGACTTGAACAATGGGCCCTATCCAACAAAATGACCTGATCCCAAGCATAAACCAAAAGACAACCAATCAAACAAGGAGATAGGGAATGATGGGAAGGAAGGAAAACTCAAGATATACAACAGGAGATGTAGGAAACAAACCCAGTAATGCTCAATGTTTGGGGAACAAACAGGGTAAACTTGAAGTATTAGTATACGAGGACAGGTATGATATAGCTGCCATTATTGGAACTTGGTTGGGTGAAACTCATGACTGGGATTATAAGAAATTACTGCATCTCTACAGAAATTCTTCCTCTAGCAGCTTCTTTTGATCAAACCAACTCATTAATGCCTATCCTTAATTAAACTTGCAATACTTATGTTTTCCTATAGGACCTCCTGCAAGCAGAAAGCTGCAATGTTTTTTAAAAAAAAAGTGTGTGGCTCTGCCATCAGACCCTTCTTCTTCTTCTTCCTTCAGGGCTGGAGTCTTTGCGGGACAGTGCTCACTCCACCCCGGTCAGGTCGACCTCCCACAGCGACACCTTCTTGCCCCACCGCAAGTGGGAGAGCACCGAGCGTGTGACCGTCATCTCAGACGAGGTCTACAGTCCCTCGGACAGCGTGCTGCCCACTCCAGTGGCCGAAGAGAGCCTGGAACTGATGCTCCTGTCCCGGCCAGTTAATGGCGCCCCCTGCAGCATAGAGGAAGAGGAGTCGGAAGCCGGCGCTCCAGCGGGGGAGGCAGAGGAGCTGGGAAGGGACCTCCGCGCCTTGTGCAGCAGTGGAGGAGCCCAATCAGAACAGGTGAATAAGTTTGTTTTAAGTGTCCTCCGTCTGCTCCTTGTGACAGTCGGACTCCTCTTGGTTTTGCTCCTTCTCCTGATCATCCTTACGGAATCTGACCTTGACGTTGCCTTTTTCCGTGATATTCGCCAGACCCCCGAGTTTGAACAATTCCATTATCAATACTTTTGTCCCCTCAGGCGATGGTTTGCCTGCAAAATCCGCTCCGTACTCAGCCTGATCAATGATACCTGAAGGCAGTTGTCCTCCTAGTAAGTAGCCAGGAGGACTGTGGAAGAACCCTGCTGCCCATTCCCAGAAAACGGGGCTCATCGTGGCGCCATCAGCACATAAATTAAGTCCTCCTCTCATGACTCAAAGCGGCCCAGGGGGGCAGCTTCCCAGCTGAAGAAAAGGATCAAACTCACCATGCAACCGATTTCTTTGCAGGTCCTCTGGTGGGAAGCTCCTTCAAAGTTCTGCTTTCCAACATTCAAATTACTCTGCACTGTTCAAATTTACTTTTGCTTTCGTAGAGGTGTTAATTACAGAAACTTCAAGTAGAGAGAGCTTATTTTATTATTACTATCATTGGACTAAACGCCAGCCTTCAGCTGGCACGCCAGTTCACAAAGACAGCTGTTACTTTATGCAGGAGCTTTTGTAATGGTGCTACTGAGTTGTAAGTTTAATAATATAGTATTATTTTATTAAAACTGCCATTGTGCACAGCACCACCATCTTGGAAATGGACACTGAAAATAGGGCAGTTTTATTTTCTTACCAATTACCAGGCTTGATGTGGGGGAGCGACGGGGGGGGGAGGGGAGAATGATAGGACCAATGCCAATATTGTGAGATCATCTAGCATTACTAATTCTTTTCAAGCAATAGATTGTTATGAGAGGAAGTCAGCAGGCATAAATTTATTTCTTCCCTTAGCATGGAGTGCAATGGCCATTAAATCTGTCTTTGGTGAATTTCATTAAATCTGTCTTTGGTGAATTTCAACCCCTGGCCTTTACAATCCCAGAGAGACCTTTTCTTAGAATAGTTGGCTGCCAAAGGAAGCAGGCATTGGTGTAGATGGGAAGAGCCAATCTGTGACCTGATGGTTGATTCTGAAGTCTTGCTGTAGTAGTAATCATCAGATCTGGATTCTTTGAACGAGATTCTGCCACAGTAAACTGTAAATTTTTTGTATTATGAAAGAACTTATTTCAACCTATATTTTAAGAAAAAATATATTTTGTTAATGAACCAAACGTTTTTTTACTTTATAAATTGGATAAATGTAGTGTTGGGATATCAAGTGACAGAGATACTCACAAGGTTACAAATGTTTTAGAACAACGTGTTAACACTGCATAAACCATCCATTGTTTCTAAAAAGTGGGCTGTTTTGTGCTATTTAAAATGAAAATTAGGAGAAATGGCAAGTAACCATTGAGAGGAAAACAATCAAAGCAACATTGTCTCCAAAGCGAAGGAAATCCAGACTTTTTTGTATTTTGTTTTGTGATCCAGAGAGTATTCTCCAAAAGCAGCTCATTTGTACAGGGAGCAATAACACACGGGAAGAGAGCAAGAGCACGGAATCTGACTGGCAAGGGTTCTATTTCATCTCAGGGAGAGATTCTAGGTCAGAAATGTTTCAAGAGGCTGGTTTCATGATCTTGACTCTGCCCGAGCAGCCACATATATGCGCACAGGCCCTCCGAATTCAGCAGAACCGAAGCACTGCCAGAACCCATGGGAAGGAGGCTACGGAGGTGGGACTTTGCGCACTGACTTTTCCTCCACAGCCGGTCATTCGCATTCAAAAAAAGAGCACAATTAACAGCATTAGCAATACACAGGAATGGGCAAGACTCTGCTGCTGCACTCAGACGGGGTGGGTGCCTGCACCTTGGTTAGCGAAGATCCCGGTCAACCATTAAATACCACGGCCAGCCTCTCAGGAGCCAGAAGCAATTGTGGTTTTTGCAAGAGGAACAGATAACATTACACTTTGTATTGTCTATGAAAAGATGGAGGGACCTATCCAAGGATTTATAATGTTTTATGCAACAAAGCAACAAAAACTTCTAGTGTGGTGTTCCTACCTCAGTCTGTAGTAAATGATGCTTCTATGCAGTGGGGGGAAAGTTTTCATGTCGTAATTCTGCACTCCAGAGAAAGATACAAACGTTCACGTGTTAATTGTTGGTGGTGTTTCTCATGCCTCAAACCTGTCCAATTCTACCTGTAACTATTTCATGCAATACTTTTTTTTAATAGACAAGATGCAAACTTTGATGGGGACAAGTCATTCTTAGATAGCTGTTGACCCTAAACAATCCTGGGCCCAATTAAGGATACTTTTTCTTGTGCACTTCAGAATGCACTGGGGGACTAAGCTCTATTTCTGCCAAGGGTTTTATCCAACCCTTCGGCCTTCTGTTTCATGTTTCACTGCTCATTCGTTCCAAATCACAATTGTATGACTTGGGGGGGGGGGGATTTCCACAGGTTGCTGTATCAGAGAAAACAGACTCTGAATGAGGACTAACATGCTGCACGCTGAAGCAGGAAAAGGTCATTTACCTGAAAATGTGAAATTTTCATTTTCATAATATAGATGTTAATTCATGTGCCAAATACTATATGTCACATTTTTCCGTCAAAGATGTAAATTTTTCTACATATTCAGCCTGTAGTTAGTGCAAAACCATTGATTCCATATAGAAGTATTTTCAAATTTAAATAAATACTTAATTATGATGAAAAAAATGCCTTTTGAGCAATTTAATTGGGAAATTATTGTGTACAATAATTACTAAAAACATTTAAGTATGTTTAAGGGGCACTATAAAAGAAGCATGAATAACTAACATGGGGGGGGTTATACGATTGTTTATACCAACATACTTTTTAAAGATGTTTACGAACATGGGCCATCCCCCCCCACTGATTTGTAAGAGCCATTTTTCTGATCAGAGCATTTATAATTTCCAATCAACACTAGGAATAGACAATATAAATATGCCACTTGTATTAAAAATATCAAAATATGCTTTTTATTCATTCTTGAACACACATTTAAAGTTCTTATAACAAAATATCAGCATTTAACTTCTAAATGGGGTATTATCTATTGCACAGTTTGTGACACAGATTTATAAGCCTCTGTGATTGACACAAACAGTTTCTCACAACCTGTTCAAAAAGTTACAATCCCAAAATGACAAACCTGGGCCTTATTAATGTCCAACTTAGTAGCAATAGAGGACATCTTCAGATGTGTAATGCAACATATTTATTAGTCTGTAGCTGTCTGTGCCCTGAAGCGAAATAAGGAGTAACTAAACACCAAACCCT
Source organism: Protobothrops mucrosquamatus (assembly GCF_001527695.2). Classification (NCBI taxonomy): domain Eukaryota; kingdom Metazoa; phylum Chordata; class Lepidosauria; order Squamata; family Viperidae; genus Protobothrops; species Protobothrops mucrosquamatus. The sequence continues at coordinate 923,731 of NW_015386436.1, forward strand.
GATTTGTTTCTAGCATGCTTATCACTCTTTAAAGACGTGCAGGCGGCCACTGGAATTCCCACCCGCAACAATGTACCTGGTGGGGTGCCAGGAATTGATGGAACAAACAGAGTTAAGATAATCCTCACTCAGAAAGGAATGCAGCAGCTCTCCGGTGGCGTGAAAGGCCTGGATCTGCCTCGGCCGGATCATGCTCCCCACGACGAAGCAGTCGTCCCTTTTGGGGTCCCAAACTGCCCGGAACCTGGTCAGCCATCGACCGGTGTTGTTGTTATGCCTGTTCAGAAAAGGGAAAAGAGAAATGAATGCAGGGTTTGCTCACTTGCCCTTCAAATTCCTGAATGGCACTTGGATGCCATGACCTGTTCACTGTGGGAAATTTTGTTCATTTAGGCAATTTCATTCATTTCGTGACCGTTCAAAGTTACCATGGCACTGAAAAAAGTGACCTAGGGCCATTTTTCACATTTAGAACCACTGAGGTATCCCTATAGTCACGTGATAAAAATTTGGATGCTTGGCAACTGGCGTGTATCTATGACAGTTGCCGTATCCTGGGGTCATGTGATCCCCTTTTGTAACTGTGAATGGGGAAGCCAGATTCATTTGATAATCATAACTTAACAACTGCAGTGATTCACTTAACAATTGTGGGAAGGAAGGTCCTAAAATGGGTAAAACTCATTTAACTGTCTTGCTTAGCAATGGAAATTTTGGGCTCAACTGTGGTCCTAAGTCAAGGACTACCTACACCAAGTCAATCTCCTTGTCTTAACTTACCGAATAGTTGTGAGAATCGGAGCTAAAGATGATAAACACTGAGTTCCAAAGATCCTGTAAGGCAAAAATCAGAGTTTAGCCAAAGAACAAATCCCAGCCCTTGGACTAGGTTTTAAGGGAACTGAGACATTTAGAGGACCGCTGGTTTGAAAGAGGGGTCAAAGAGGCCATCTAGGTCAAAATTGGACATCCCTCTCTCAAGAGGAGGAGGAATCCGACATCATCTATCTCCTGTCTACAACACAGTCCTTTCAGCAGTTCCAAGAAGGCACCACACCCACTTGCACCACTCAGGTGATCCTGAAGACACAGGTAAACCTCCAGGTAGCTTTAACAACTCGCTAAAAGAATGCAAGTGAACAGCTGTCTGCAGGAGTATAAATCTTTCCATTCCCCACCATCCAGTCAGAGCTGACGAAGCTTCTTGGGCGAGAAGCAAAATGTCTTCAAAGAAAAACAAGAAAGTCCAGTTGCCTCGTGAAAAAGCATCTTTGGGATAACTATGACCTGGATGACTGAGAACCTCCATAGACCTTGATCTCTATGTAGGTGAGGATCCCCTTAAGATGGCTCATCCCAGTGCCTGAGTTTTCTGAGCATTTGGGAATCCCCTGATGGTTCAGCCTCCATCCTGCTTGATGTCAAAATAGTTTTCTAAGCTGCCAATCCCTGCTGGCTCCAGGTTTCTTGGAGCAGCTGAAGAGAGCAAAACAACACAGTGAGCAATCCTGGTAAAAAAAAGGGAACCCCACCACCGAGTGGTAGCACGTGCCCACGTGTGGGCCCCCATCGTGGCAACCGGTTCTTCTCCCCTTTTCCTTCAGCTGCAGATTCTATGCAAGCCCATCCAGAGACGTTTGGGAAGGAGGCGGCTGCCGCTGCCCGTCTCTCTTTCCTCTGCTCCCTTGGGGCAGATGCCACCTGGTCCCAGATGGGGGAAGTGAATTCGAGCACCTCTTGCCCTGTGAACCCCTACTTGGGCTTTCCTGTTCGTGGAATCTGATGGTCAATGGCAGAACCAGAACTGCTCGATTCCTCACAATATTTACAGTTAAGGGCCTAAAGGTATGTTTGTTGAGTCCTCTAGCATTTCGCCACCCCATCTTTCAACCGTGTTCTTCTGTCTCATCCCCCCAACAAGCTCCCTTTGTTCTGCACACGTTGCAAAGAAAAAAGAGAAACTGCTGCGAGGGCAAATCTGTCTCCAGCAATTTTCCTGGACTTTTTGTCCTGCTAAATAGAATATTTTGGTTGCAGAGAGTTGCAGGGGGAAAAAATTAGAAGGCAGACTCCCAAAAGCAAACTCTAATACAAAGCCAACTCACACATACCTCAGTGTATCGTCAGCACAAGTTGTCACTACTCTGTTTCCAGTCACAGGTGAAAAATAAGCCGAAGCAACACTCTTGGTGTGTCCACTGAGAGCCAGTACCGGCTGACCTCTGCTCTTCAGGTGCCGAGCATCATAAATACTGACGTTTCTGTAACAGCAGTGGAAACAGGGTATTTACCAGGATTGCACATTTTCTTCAAAGATCAGAAGACCCTGCATAGGGAATCACCTCCCATCACTCCTGGGCTGAGGGCTTTGGGATAAAGCCACAGGGCTGGGTACTCAGAACTGGAAGAGTGCAGAAAGGGTTCTGTATCCTGGGAACAAAGGACTACATCCAGAGTAAGTGACGCTGGAGACAGTCACCTTCGCTATGGATTACTGTAATTTGGAGTTGCCTTTGAAGACCACTCAAAAACTTCAGTTGGTGCCAAGTGCAGCAGCCCACAGGCTTGCTGGTTATGACCACGACACACTGCCACTGGGAGCAGCTACATGGGTGACTGCTACTCTTCTGAGTACAACCCACGTCTGGATGGGACCTAGGCCATGGCATCTATAAAGGTGCAGATAGTTCTTCTTAGGCGAGCAGCCACCTAGCGACTTACAACTTACAATGCCCCCCCCCAAAGCTTCTTACGGCCCAGTTCCAGAGTTTTGATGCTGTGCACACACCTACAGTCATGACTGCATTTCAGGCAGTTGGCAACCGGTTTTATGACCAATTGCAGCATTCCATGGTCACCTGACCATAATTTAAGTTTTTTTATGGTTTCCAGCTTTTTTAGCAAGTTCCTGATAAAAAACCGCCCACAAGAATTCCTAGCTTTGCTTGATGCCCATTCATTTGCTTAACAACTGCTGTTTAAGTAACTCTTATATTTAGACTACAGAAGAGAAAGAGGAGACAGGTTAGCCGTGCCTCCTTTTTGAAGGTCTACCACAGGGAGAAGGGTGTGGATTTATTTTTCAGCTCCAAAGACAGGTGTAAGCTTTACAGAGGGAGACCCAAACTTAAAATAAAGAGCAATTTCATGACAGCAAGAACTATTAAACAATGGAACAGTCCGTTTCCTGGAGTCAAGGAGGCCCATCACTGTTTTCAAGCAAAGGTTGGGCCACCATTCATTTGCATGAGATGCCTTGGAGATTCCTGCTCTGGCAGGGGCAGGACTAGAAGACCTCAAAGATTTTTTTCCATTCTATGATTCTGTCAGTTGTTCAATTATACTTCTGATTCTGTTTGCAATAGGTTCACATCGCCCTCCCCCACTGTGGGAACCTTCACACATTGTGCAAAAAGTGGGTTTTTCTGGGACATGGGGCTGGATTGTTACAGATAGTTTTTATTTTGAAACAGAGCAGAGGAGCAATAATTCTGTCCCCGCATATTTTCTTCTAGCAGGCCTTGAGCTGGGAGGGAGGAAAGGATCTTATGAGGGCCTAGCTTTGGAGCCTCGGCACTATTAATCCCATCAGCAGATAAACTTCTTGGTGCAACAATCACGCCCCAGGTAAGACACGAAACAAGTTCCAATAGCACTTGGACTTATACACTGCTTTACAGCCCTCTCTAAGCAGTTTACAACGTCAGCATCTTGCCCCCAACAATCATTTTACCGAGCTCAGAAGGATGAAAGGCCGAGTCAACCTTGAGCTGATGAGAATCAAACTGCTGAACTGCAGGCAGCCGGCAGGCAGCAGAAGTAGCCTGCAGTTCTGCATTCTAACCACTGTGCCACACACGGTAATTCTTTATTCATTACACAAAACATTTTTCTTTAGATTCTATTCTAAATCAAACGGGGGGCCCTTCCCTGTTGCTACCAGCCTAGCGCTTTTGCGTCTGTGTGGGAACCTACCTTTCCCCAGCAGCAACAAAGTACTGTCTACTGATAGGGTGAACGTGGACTGTCCTCGTCTTTGAATGAAGATCTACCGAGATCTCGGGGGATGGTACCGGCGTTCTCCGATCCACTATGGCTACCCTTCCATCCCACATTCCTACAACCAAAGTAGAGGCATTGCTTGCCAAGAAGTCAAATGAAGAAAGGCTGTGGCTCTCGTTTCGGTATATCTGTGAATGAAAAAGAGGCTTCCATTTAGACTATGCTTGAGGTATTATTCAGCCTGAGAAACTGACTTGATGCCTGCATTTCATAATAGCTTGAAATTAAACTTCCATCTATTTTCAAGGCTCACTTATAGCAATCAAACTTACTGTATACGGTTACTATAACAGCAGACAGGGGCCTGGGAATAGATTATCCACAAGGGTTGGGGTCTTTTCTAAACATGGCATGATAGGATTTCTAATATTATTTAATGGCTGAAATATTCACCTCCTCAAAAATTCTTTGGGTTACATCTCCAGATCGTAACGTGCCATCGTGACTGAGAGATAAAAGATGAGCAGGATTAACGGGAGAAAAGTGCAAACAGCTGACTGCCTGGCTATGGGGTATGAAGACGTGCGTTCCGTTTTCTAAACCGTAGTCCTGAAAAACACAAACCAGAGCAGCACCACAGTTACTGTCCTGCTTTTCACAATGAGCAGCAGAAATCATAGTAGGAAAAAGAGGAACATGCCCTCACACAGGGACATGAATGCTCTGCTCCAGCCAGAGAGCCCCATCCAGGCCCAAGGCAGGTACTTTCAAAAAGTGGGAATGTTTCACTTTTTTTGTTTCAGGTGAGCCAAAACAAAAAAGCCTTGTGAGAGCAGCATGCTTCTATTTTTCGCTCAGATCGTCTGTGGGGGCAGTGCATTCATCCTGGGGCTCCTTGATCTCCCAGGGGCTTTCAGAAACGTTTATCATGGTATTTTTAGGACCTTCTGTGGGGCTGGAGATTTGGGGTGCCACGTTACAGCAGTTCTCCTTTCTTTGGGGCCAGTTCCAGGTCATGCCTTCAGACTCTTACCTGTGGAGTACAGATAATCTTCAACTTGTAACTGGTAGTTTTTGAAATTTTGAGCCCAAAATTTCTGTTGCTAAGTAAGATGTTTGTTAAGTGAGCTTTGCCCCATTTTATGACCTTTCTTGCCATAGTTGCTAAGTGAATCACTGCAATTGTTAGTAACATGTTAAGTGACTCTGGCTTCCCACTGACTTTGCTTGTAAGAAGCAAAAGGTGATCGCATGACCCCACACACTCCAACCATAAGAAGATCTTCATAGATCACTCCATGAGGAAGTCATCACAGGCCTTGCAGCAGTTTCTGCCAGGCAGTGGGAAATGGGAAATGGAGGGCTGGCATCCAAGTCAAAAACCTGCCCTCAGCCACCTGCCCACTTAATCTTCCATTTATACCCCCCTCATATATCTCCCCATTCTACAGCCCCAGCAAGATGGCAGGAGCAATCTTCTACCCCCCAGAGAAAGCCATGATAGATGGGGCAGGCTAGAAAAGCAATGCCTTTCTAACCATACCCAAGCACTCCGAATTTGTTGGCAATGTCCATTTTGCTCTCCGAGTTCATGGTGATGTAAACCTAACCCTATAGCCCAGGGGTAGTCAACCTTGGCTCTTTTATGACTCGTGGACTTCAATTCCCAGAATTCCTGAGCCAGCTTAGCTGGCTCAGGAATTCTGGGAGTTGAAGTCCACGAGTCATAAAAGAGCCAAGGTTGACTACCCCTGCTATAGCCTCTTAAAGTTGCCAAGGTTGAGAAACACTGTCTTGGAACAAAGTTCAAACCTCTTTGCTTGGCTATCAAAATCTTGCCAAGTGAGAGGGAAATGGAGCAGTTTGAATAGCAGGAGGGCCACATCTGAGTTTCATTTCCTGGTTGACAATATTCACTTACCCCGCCAAAATGTACCTTGTTTCTCTAAACATTCAACTGTTTCTACCTAACATCAAAGCCTTACTTTATGCTACCTTGAAAGCATAATAAAACACTGCTGCAAAGACAATGAAACATGAAGTACTTACTAAATCCCAGAGGCCAATCTGCCCCCACTTGTCCCCAGCTGCCACCAGAGTTCGGCTTTCAGATGGATGGATAGCCACAGAATAAATCCGGCTTTTCACCACTTTTGCAACATGTTCTTCTCTGAGGACCATCCCACGGAGATGAATTTTGTAACTGGGCCAAAATAATGAATATGTTAGCTTAAACACAAAGCAAACAAATTTTTAAAAAGCAAGTTAGAATTAATTTCAGAGTTACCTTTCTAAGTTACATGAGCTTTTCTCGCTCTTCTTTCCTTCCACCTAATTAATGGTTGGAAAACAATGCAGAAATTATTTACATTGTGTGCAGGCTCTCTTTCAAACGTACTAGTGAATTCTACAAATACCTGGCTTATTTTTGCCCACGTTCTGAGAAACGTGTCAGTTTTTGGCTCCTGAACAGTAGCAACCATTGGATGAGGTCCAGGTGGCAATCGGGCCTTTCAAAAAAGAAAAAGATATATAAAACAGTTAATTGTGTTGTGTATTATCAGTGAGGTTCACAGAAAAAGCAGCAAGCAGAAACACACAGATTCTTACTCAGATTACTTTGCTTTGTTTGCACAATCCAAGTCACTTGAGCAAAGCTAAATTTAAGATGCAGTCAAAGCAACTACACGAGTCTCAGTGAGGCGGCAATGGAAATCCAAGACCATCCATTAGGATCGGAAGTCCCTGCACAGGGTAACCCTCAGTCAGAAAAGCTTTGCCAGCCAAAGTGCAGAAGCCCCTCATGCGTCTGAGTCACCCAGAGGGCCAAGCACAAGCGCATATTAACCTGCCACTCTCCCCTGTGAGCCTCTTACATGCTCCTCTTCCACAGGAGATTCCAACTTTGCTTCTGGCTCCGGGAGGGGAATGCCCAGTGGATCTATTCTCTGCAAACGCATGGATCTTCGACAAGTTGTCTTAGTTTCTGCCTTTGGAGACTTAACTCTACCAAGACAATACAAGTGCACCTCTAAATCTTGTGCTTCAAGAATACATTCACATCATGAAAACATTGGCTTATGCCCTATTGGTATTTTCAGTTACTTGCATTCTCGCTGAATTTTCTACTATCATTTCCTCCCTGTGACATTACACTGTGCTACAATCTGAAGATGAGAATTCAGTATGAACTTGGCTAGTTGAGGCTGGAGACCGAGAGCCCTGCAGCTCTTCCCCAACTGGCTAAGCAGATGAGTGTGGATCATTTCCACTGGGGTACAACACAGAGGGGGCTACCTCTGTGTCGTACCCCAGTGGTCCTGGGGTTCGACACATCCCATTTCTCCAAGGATGTGGTCCTCCCTGGAATGTGAATTATTTCCTCCAGCCAATATCCAGGACCATAAAGAAGAAAACAGCCTTAACATAGTATTGCTGATGCTGCTTAAAATATTCATTCACAATTCTTAAAGAATGGGATCTGTAGTAAAAATATGCATTTAAAAGATTCTTGGGACAGATCCATACTTTAGTGCTTCTTTCTAAATAACTCTTTTTTCTGGCTAGTCTACATGCATTTTTCACTGTGAGCTGCAGAGGGCAGGACAGCATTAAAAGAGCATTGAGTTGCAAGTGTCCAGGGAAGCCACCAGGCTCTGTCCCCTGGCAAGCAGAACTCAGGCTCAGCCCACAGAGACCTTGAATACACCCACCTTGAATACACCCAGTGAAAGGTACCCAAAGGTACCCACTTCCAATCTACTGAGAGTTTTCTCCCTCTGTGCCTGCCCTCCCCCCCACGTATTTTTGAGCTTCATTAAGCCACCTTTGGCCTTTTTCCTGTCCTCCAATTTTCCTCCCCCCCTCCCAGCTTTAAGAAATATCATGAGTGCTGCTTCCCAGTCATTTGTCCTGCTTTGGGTTCCTAACAGGCAGTTTCGTTTTTTTGAAATTTGGTATGTATATGAGTACATTCTGTTTAGTACATTCATGTGATCCACATCATTCTCTTGTAAGATAAGCATCATTATGCCAAGACATAAAAATAGCAGCGGGGGGAGGGGGGGAGAAGGGAAATGTGCCCTTTTCTCCTTCCCACCCATGTGATGCATGCTGTTCACTCCATCTTACCCCAGTCCATTCTTACTTCCACAGTCCTTACTGCTTCCCCTTTGAGGATCTCAGTAACTTCATGTAATGATCCTGACTTTCCCTTCCTCCCAACCTATTTGCTCTTCCTTCATATTTTGCAATTCATTCTCTCTTTAGGCAACTACCATCACCACAACATAGTTCTGCAGTGTTGATTATTCACTTTTGTATTCAGCCCATATCTCCCCAGCATGTCCTTACCCCAATCATAAACTGTTTTATATTTATCATTGAGATTTAAGTTCTGTATAAAATGCAGCCTTTTAAATTTAAGTTTTACTTAATTTTGGGTACCAGTTACCATTGGAAGGGCCACAGTCACCAGCCAACAAAAACATTTCCCATGGTGGGGATGTCTGGATTAATTTTCTGTTGGAATTGCTAGATACCTGGACCCTGCCATGGGTTAATGGACACACAATATACAGTTTTACCTCTTTATTCCTGGTGTCTTCCTTTTCAAGGTCATTTTATGAAGTCTGGCAGCTGACTTGAAGGAGAAAAAGAACAGAGAAGCATGAACTCTCAATGTTTCAACACATTGTTTTAAAACTAAGATGGCAAACTTTTGACACCGTGATGCGACTTATATGCTATGAAGAATATGCGGCCAAGGCGATGCCTCTTCCCCCAACGCGGCCCAGGCAGGCCGGGCAGCCCCGCACGACCCCCGGCCGGCTCTTTTAGCTCTAAGCCTGCTGAGATTTCGCAGACTCAAGCCAGCCCTAAACGTTAAGCCGTTCCCCCCCCCCCCCCCCCCCCCCCCCCCCCCCCCC